>NW_022060145.1:2838670-3058670 GCF_007364275.1 Archocentrus centrarchus
GATTCTAAATAAGGTGTGATTGTTTGCATGAATGATTTCCAGTCTCTCTGTGTTGGCCCTGTGATGGACTAGCGACCTGTCCAAGTTGTACCCTGCTCTCGACCTGTGTCAGCTGCAGTAGGCTCCAGCCCTTAGATATATAATCTGTTAAGAACATGAATGGATGGAGACTGTATACCAGTGATAAGTTATAAAAGGATTACTTGTAAAATTACAAGTAAAACATGCAAAGATGTGTGCAACCCTCTTTTCAGTGTCTTTGGCCAGTGACCAGCAGGAAATTGTGGCAGCATGTTTATCCAAGTTTTATATGTAAGCGTGTCTGTTTGTAATGATGTTGATTAGTGTTTTTTTTTTTTTTTTTTTTTTTTTTTTTTTTTTTTTCTTTCTTTGCACTCATGTTGAAGTGGGACAACTAAAAGCACCCGTGCATTAACTGTTTATAATTTTGAGACTGTCAGTCATCATTAGGGCTGCAACTATCGATTATTTTAGTAATCGAGTGTTCTATCGATTATTCCAGCGATTAATTGAGTAATCGGATAAGAAATACTTCTGTCGTATTAACAAACCTTATGTTCTCCTCTCTAATGTGAGAGTTAGCTTTCCACAGAGTGCATGAGTTTGTGCTCTTTGTCAAAGTGCTTCCTCGTCTCTGTGTTGTCTCCAGCCTCGGCTTAGATTTTACCCAGAACCCCCAAGTGCTGACTGGTTCCTGGACTGAGTACTCCAACCTGCCAGAGAACTACCTGAAAGGCTGCAAATGGTAATTTATTTATTCATTAGTTATTTATAAATGTTTATTACCTCCTCCAAGGAGGTTATGTTTTTGGTAGTGTGCACGTGCATGCGTGTGTGTCATCATTCTGTTTGTAAACATGATAGCTCAAAGTTTTGAGTGAATTCTGATAAAACTTTGTAGGGTTGTCAGAGGTCAGAGGTCATGTTAACAGTCCATTAAAATTTGGCTTACATCCACCATGGTCTAAAAGGTCAACTTACAATCTATGATTCTTACAGGTGTAGTGTGTATTGTAGAAAGTACAGTATAAAGATTTAAAATGTCATATTTGACCTCTGACCTCTCCTCAAGGTCAATAGATTGAAGGTCAAAGTGAAAATAATGCTACATAGAGCTATTTAAAACCACGTTTCTTGCTGCCATTGTTTGTATTGACAACATAGATGCATATAGGGAATGATGTGTGGGGATTCTAATCACATTACTTTGGAAATGAGGTCAAACAAAAACATTGATTGCCTTTGTTTCTTTTGGCAGCATTTAGGAAATGAATCTCATGTGTGTCGATTCTGAACATCACATTATAGTTTGCATCCAAATATATCGTGTCACAATTGGTCACTGATCTCACGTTTAGGTTTCACATCTGCCTTTCTTTCAGGTTGACCCTAAAATGCGTCGTATCTTTAAAGTATTGTGAAGAGAATAAGCGGCCTGGTTCAATAAAACTATAGTGTAGTTTAAAGTAGGGCTGCAACGATTCATCAATTAACTCGATTAAATCGATTCTAAAAATTTATCGACACAAATTTACTGTGTCGATGCTTCGTTCAAACTCTGCAGCGCTCAGCTGTCTCGGTGTAAGCGGCGCTCCTCACTAGCATTAGCAGCATTAGTGCTGACGTTTTTTTTGTGGGTTTATTGGGGGCTGGCAAACCAACATAGAACTGCATTACCGCCACCTACTGGACTGGAGTGTGAATCACTCACGTATACACAAGCACACATTCTAAAAAGCTCTCCGTCGCTGCGATGGATTTCATTTAACACAGAGTGGATCATCACTAGAGTTGCCACCTGTCTCGTAAAATACAGAACCCCGTATGTTACGGGACTCCGTGGAATACGGCTCCGTAACATGCCGTGTTCCGTACTTTACGGGACGGGTGGCAACTGTCGCTGACATGCATTTCCGCGCCTCCACTGCTCTCTGTTTGTCTGTGTGTGTTGTGCTCGCTGAGAATTTCAGCTGCTATTTTTGTCTTTACTTCAGCTGTAGCTACCAGAACTGGTTTGCTAGCGAGCGCGGGCCATTAACACTAGCGATGGTTCGGTACCGGAAGGCCCGCCCCCCAGGACCGAGGGGCTCCTTCAAAATATTTTTTATACTTTAATCCCTTATTAGTGACTAAATATAGACCTGCAGTAGAAACGTATTTTCGAGAATGCTTGTGAATACAAAGCATTACACCATTACTCACACATGCGCCATGGCTCCCGCAGCCACTAGTTTTTCAAAACACTCATAGCAGGCAGCGGTTTTAACTGCGCAAGCGCAAAGAGGCGAAGCTGTGACGGTGAGCTCAAGTAGTGAAAAAGGAAACGTTTTTCCAGCGTCCAAAACAGCAGCTTTTTCTTTTAGTAACCACCATTAAATCTGTGAAACAGCTGGAGGTCCTTCATCAAGCACCTGATAAGCAAGTGATAAGGTGAAGAAAAGAGAACTTTGTAGCTGCTCCATTCACCGCTGTTTGTTCACAAGGCGAGAAACTGCATTACGGAAGTTAAAATATGCAGATAAACTGTTAATAAAAAAAGTATTTCTTATCCGATTACTCGATTAATCGCTGGAATAATCGATAGAATACTCGATTACTAAAATAATCGTTTTATGCAGCCCTAGTTTAAAGTAATGCTGCGCAGAGAGTGAGCTGCCTTAGTGCAGGTTTGCACACTCAGTGCTGCTTGTTTATTATTTTTTATATGTTAAGAAAAAAAACTATGAAGGACATTTTCAGGCTGTTAAGTAAATTTGTAAATATAAATGTGTAGACAAATCTGTGTGTATACACAGTGTAGATATTGCTGCCTGAAACGTTTTTGCATTTTGCTGGTGATTTTCCAGCTCTTTGGAAAGGCAAGCAAATCATCTGCAACCCAAGCTGGTCTCTCAACAGGCTCTTTTTTTTTTTCTTTTACTTGTGAGGTTTCATCTTAGTTTGCATGAGCACAATAGCTGCTGCTGCAACCACACTGCCAACAATGTCAGGCCTAAAATCACTGGTTTGGGGGGGGGGGGGGGGGGGGGGGGGGGTGCTACAAAACAAGTTCAACAGAGCCAGACAAAACCTAAAACTCCAGATGAAGATGAGGTATCACGACGGTGGTTGTCAACTTTGTCTGTTAAGCTGGGCTTTCTGTTTCAGGCTCTGAGTGCACTCACATAAAAAGGTGTGTTTCACGGGTCACATGACTCTTCTTCTGCAGAAAATGATCCCTGAGGATTTCCCCTGCTCCAGTCATTATCACATGATGATGATAAAATGCAGATTAACAATCTATAAACAAATGTATCAGTAAAATGCAACACTTGCAATCGAGACAATCGAACAGTGCTGCAGAAAAAAGGTAATCGTGGCTTTTAGGACGTGGAGATATAAAATAAACATTTTAATTCAAGTTATTTTCTGGCTGCGTACGCTCTCTCTGCTGTTTATTTCTAAGGTGACGGCTTCACATTAGAGTTGTGAAAACTCTGACTTTAAGCTCGACATAGCTTTACACTAATGACAGCTATAATTTACAAAATTAACATAATGTTTTTCTTTTTGTTTTGTTTTTTTCTAGCCAGTTTTGAAGTGGCTCCGCTGTGTATTGATTAACACGCGCAAATATCCGGTTCGAGATCAGGAGGAGACCCAAACTCAGCATTAGGGGGTCACGAGCTGGTGTACTCCTCAAGCCGGTTGCAAGACTGGATAAAAGGCAGGGTAGTGTCAGGAAGGACATCCGGCTTGAAAACCATGCCAAATCAAATATATGGATCCATCCATTGTGGCAACCCTCTAGAAAATAAAGCAGCAGCACAAAGTAGCTATTTGAAACTAGCGGTTGAGCCCATAAACTCATAACAAAAGTGTTTATTGAGGTTGCAGGTCAAGGGGAGTCAAGGGATCAACTTTTCAGAGTTGCCTACATTTCAACCTCTTACAGTGGGGGGGGTGCTGGCCTGCTAAAAATGATGCAGGTTTAAGGAACTTGCACATCAGGTTCACTTTTCAAACCCAGAAGCGATGTCCTCCTTTTTTATACAGTCTGCATTACAAATACATGGAATGAGGTACAGATACACAACTCCAGACATCTTACGGTGTTTCTACAGCTGTCTTCCTTGGTAAGGACAAAGTGTGAACGCAAGCATAATCACTACCTTAGGTATAGTTATCTTGACCCCAAAGTCAGCATTTAATTGGGTAAACAATGTTGTTGTTTTTGTTATTTATTTATTTTAAGCTGCCTATTTGCTGCCGTGTAGCTGCGTGCGCTTAGCCTTGCATGGTATAAATGAGATGTTGTTTGGTGTGACGTTTATTCCTGTGTTTTCTGTTTCCTAACTTTAACAGAGACACAAACCAAACCTGCGACCGTGTTGTTCTGATCTTTAATGCACTGTCATCCCTTCTCTTCCTCTCACCCAGGGCTCCCGATGGTTCTTGCATCCTGACAAACAGTGCAGACAACGTCCTCCGTGTGTACAACCTCCCTCCAGAGATTTACAGCTACAGCTGGGACTTGCTTCCTGAGATGGTGAGTACCCTGGGGGGGGGCAAGTTGATAGACAAAGGGAAATCCATTTCTGAAATGTGAAAATAACAAACAAATGTTAGTTGAAATATTCATTATTTTATGGATTTAAATTTTGTTTAAAAAGAGAACTTTAGCTGTAAGGACACCATTATTTGTAAAGGTCAACAGTCTCCCCTGTTTATTATGTTTATGAGATATCTGATTTTAACAGCGGGTTATTACTGAATGTCACTTTTGCTTTTTGTTACAATCTGCTACAATAAACAAAAAAACCTTTAAGACACATGCTTGAGAAAATGTATCAGTGAAGATTAATCTGCTGGAATAAAATGGACGTGTTTTGGTTGGGGGGAAATGTCAAGTGGTGAGCCAATCTTTTAATTGTATTACAAGCTGGTTTGATTGGGATCACTGAACAAAAATAATTGAAATATAATCCATTCTCTCTAGTAGAAATCTCACAGCCGCTGTAATAAGAGTAGAAAATTGACTGTTGATTGCTCTGTTTCTCACATGCTTCCACTGGCTTTTGAAATTGAATTTCTCTGCAAAGAAAAGCCTTTCATACTGTCTAGTAGCCACCTATTTAGTGTCAGCCTCAGAGCTGATGGATCCAGCCAGTGCGTTTGGCCTACATTTCTTAATGCAATGTGTCTCAGTCCCCATGTTGCTGACTGCCCTCTGCTAGAGTCCAGTGCTGCGAATGGCTGAAGGAGACACCATCTACGACTACTGCTGGTACCCCAAGATGAACTCGCTGGAGCCGGACACGTGCTTGTGAGTTGAATCTGGTCTGTTTCAAGCCGTTCACTAAGCCTCTTGTTTTACGTCCATCTGGGAGATGGTGAAATAAATATAACACTGGAAAAGGTGCTGGATTGTGTTTTTTGTCAGTTTTTAATCTCAGGTGGTTGGATTGGGGTTCCTGTTGAGTTTTTAGGGTTTTCTTTTGTGTTGCAATGTGTCGAGTAGATTGTATGAATATACAATGTTGTAGTCTTGTGTCGCATTCTTTGATCCCAAAGGTATTTGCACTCGTTGTGGAAGCTGGCTGCCAGCGAGGAGGTTAGTTGGCTGTAAAAGCTTTCTGATGTCTCTCATTATGAGGGAAGAGTTGGCCTGCGTCTTGTCTGCTTCTGTCGCAATCTACACGCCTGTTTGAGGCCCACAGTGCGATTCAGCCCGCTAACAGCACTCCTGAGTCCAGACAACACCTCAAGGGCCCCATGAATCTCTGACTCTAGACTTTGCTTTTCATCTCATTCTTTTTTTTTTTTTTTGCCTTGTGTGTAGAGGCGAGTGTTCTAGCAAGTATGTGGTAATTATGACATCACCGTGTGTCAGTGTGTGCGCTGTGAAGCAAAGCTAGCATCAGCAACATCCAGCTGTCATTGTGGAGAGTGCTTATCTGTGGTAAGAGAAGTAAGGCTGCGTTAATGAGCCAAGGTCAAGCTTCCAGCAGTTTTCATAGTGTGCAACCCTCCTCCCTCAACTCCCATCATCCTTCAGTTAGACCCTCGAGCACTTGAGCTGATCAAGGCCCAGAAATGGCGCCGCCGTCCTCACACCAGACAGTTTTCACTGTGTAAAGGAAGGAGGACGAGGATCAGGGGCTGGACACGCCAGAAGGATCAACACATGTCTCATGGACAGTGAAGCACTCGAGTCCTGTGTGTAAATTCCAAACGCTGATAGAAATTGACACACGCATACGCCTGATTTTCTTCAGATCATTGGCACGTATCAAAGAGGAGCTCTTGCAGGGCGCAGCCAGGTGGTCGGAAAGAGCACACAGACCGACTGAAGCAGTCAGATAAAAAGATTGTGGTTGTGACTATTAAAAGAAAACATCTAGCAAACCAGGAGACCCGTGTCTCCTGCTTACCCTTTCTCTCCCTCTTCACATCGTGGTTTTGTTTCGCAGTTCTCCCTCTGCGCTCCTTGAACTATCTGCCTGCCAAAAGCCGTGTGTTGTTGATGCCCCTCCTGTAGAGAGGGAATAAGGGCCCCTGTTATGGCTCGGTTAAGTTGCGCTGAGTTCTAGGCACGGCTCCAAGCTAGCAGCAGTCTAGCATTATAATTGGGCATTTCCTTGCTCTGGAGTGGAGCCGTGGCTCATAGGGGCCATAACAGAACACGGCAGCAGCGGTAGGGGCTAATTTCCTTTGTCTAATTGAGCCGCAGTGATGTTTCAGCATTTGTTCAGTGCCCAATAATTAGAGTTAAAAAGGCATGGCTCAGTCTTTGGCCCCGATTTGAATCAGTAAGAATGTGCTGTGGTCTTGTCTTCATAATGAGGTGATTCATAAGGCTTTGTGTTTGTTTTTACATTAATACATTCACATGGATGTGGTGCAGTACATGTTTTTTTTTTGTTTGTTTGTTTTTTTTAAAAAATGATCTGATTATTAGGTCACTTACATATTGTGTGTAGTGTGTCAGAAGGATAATTGCAGCCCGTTTTATTTTGTGCAGCCTGAACTCAACTTGATTCCAGTAATTACAGAATGTGTCTATAAAAGTGAAACTGTCTGTCACAGTGTATCCCTTCACTGCACACTGAATATGCCGTGCAGCTCTAAAATGAGTTTATTAATTGCTTGTTGGGGAAAGAAAAAAAAACCTAATGAAGGAGAATTAAGATTGACTGCATTAAGTATCGTCAGTATTTATTAACCCTTGTTTCATAAACTGTTCAGTTCTTTCTCCTCAATCTCTAAATAATTCACTCATATATTTTTTTTTTTTCTCTTCCTTTTTTGGCTTCCTCTCTTTCAGCCTAGCCAGCAGTAGCCGTGACAACCCTGTCCACGTGTGGGATGCATTTTACGGGGAGGTGCGAGCCAGTTTCCGACCCTACAATCACCTGGATGAGCTGACGGCAGCTCATTCGCTGTGCTTCTGTCCAGATGGAACGCAGCTCTACTGCGGCTTTGACAAAATGGTCAGGGTCTTCTACACCGAGCGGCCTGGAAGAGACTGCGAGGAGAGACCCACCATAGGTCAGTCATCAGCTAAGCTCATAAAGTTTCATCTTAACGCTGGTCGATTAACTTTCCTCAGTCTGGCAGCAGGAGGGGGAACTGCACTTAAACTCGTCTGAAATCACTCTGCTTCACTGCTGTGTTTTGATCAATCATTAGAGAAAATGAGGCCTCGCACAAATATGAGCATCAGCCTTTGTGTTTTCAGCTGTGCCGCTGCGACATTTCAACCACAGATTAAGATTTATTTGTTTATTTAGCCATTAAATATTGGAAGCTGGCCTCCTGCTCACAGTCAGTGTGATTGCGTTTATTGCTTTCTTCTTGTGTGAGGTTTTACTGCAGTTGACAAGTTACAGCAGTTAATGATTACACTGAAAACAAGAATATTGAGTTGAAGTACCCTTAGGGATACTAGTACCTACATTTGAGAAACACTGCTTTATAGCACAGGGGTGTAAGCTTAAACACATTGACTGTGGTTCCTTTTATAGCAATAAAATGCTGCAGAGTGTTTGGAGCATTTGTCACTGAGAAACTGACTTTCTGATAATAATGGTTAATAGTAACAAATTCTGTATTTTATGTTTTGATAATTGTTATTGAAGGACACTCAAAACTGTAGGTAAAAATTTTTATTTTTTTTTAAAAAGCAACGCTCCCTCTCTCTTGCTCTTTAGATATCTATATAGAGATAGATGTATAGATATAGTTATAGGGGGAGATGTATAGATCTATAGATGAGGAATTTCCTTGAGGTCGTTCCTGCAGTCAGACAACAGCTCTGCACCCTCTTAGATCATAGCTGTCTGTGGCTGATTGTGTGTTTGTCTATACTCGACTGAGATCTAACTCTGTGTAATAAAAAAATGTGATCATAATAGTTTGATCTTGTTATCGTCCCATCTGTGGTTCAGTAACAGATACGTGGCTTTATTGGGCACGTTGAAGGGCGCGCGGTTAACTTAGACTTCTTAGAAACATGTACACTCCATAAGGCATACTGTGGCCTAAATACAGCAGCACAACTCTTCCTGTGTATCACAGAGAGAAAGCCTGCCATAACTGGTGATGGATATTGGCTGAACAGCTGAAACAGTATTATTTCCTTTAGCTCCGACTAACAGACTCACCTGTCTGTCTTCTACTCTTCACTGTGCTCTGCCCTCATACAGTGGAGGCTGTGCCTAACAAACGCACACCATTATCACCCTGAGACTGTAATCCATTGGCACCACCCTATTGTCAGTCTCAAAATTGGGTGCTTTTCTGTGATTTGACAGGAATAATCCATAAAATCCAGCACTGGTGAGAAATCTGTTGCTCTTATAGATGGAGTCAGGAATACTTTGAGTAGAAAAGACTGTAAATTGTGTCCTGCGAACTATAAAGTGCTGAAAGCGCCGCCAAATGCTCTCTCTTGTCCTCACCGCAGTGAAAAAGCAAGGCCAGAGTGGCATCATCTCCTGCTTTGGCTTCAGCCCTTGCCAATCTGTTTACGCCTGTGGCTCTTACTCCCGCTGCGCTGGCCTCTACTCCTGCCAAGACGGCACCCTGCTGGCTCTGCTGCCGACCCGTCACCACGGAGGTCTCACCCATCTGCTCTTCTCCCCTGATGGCAACTACCTGTACACCGGCGGCCGCAAGGTAACGCACGAACAGACGCACAGTTGCGCACGGCCTCAAACAGAGAACTAACCTGAAGGCAATAGTAGCTGCTGCACACACACGCCATCAGTTGGTTACAGATAAGAGAGATTGCTCTGCAAAATACATGCACGCAAGTACAGTAATGATTACTGAGCTTTATATGATGCCATGAAAGAGCATTTATTGAATCTTATTAGACACTAAAGTGTTCTCCTAAAAGTCAGAGGCTGCTGGACAGATTCCACAGGAGAGAAAAAAATTTTTTTATTTATATTTACAGTTTTGTTTTTTTTGTTTTTTGTCCTCTGGGCTTCTGTATAGCTCTGTTCTCGCCTTTTATTCTTATTAGCATTATTAGCATTTTCAATTCACTTTAGTCTTATTTATATAGCACCAAATCACAACAGTCGCCTCAAGGTGTCACCAGCTTCAAATGAAATCAGATCATTCTAACACTGCCAGCTGATTCAGCTGTAGTTTCACTGGAATCTGTGGAAACATCAGGTCACTGTAATGAAGCTCTTAAATTTAATGAGTTCCTATTGAAAGTAATCACTGTCAATCATAAGTCCATCTTTTAAATGCAGTCTATGAAGATAAATTCTGAATTGGGTGTGGATAAGGTTAGCAAAGGAGCTAGAGAATGCATTAAGTCATTGAAATTTGTGTGTGTGTGTGTGTGTGTGTGTGTGTGTGTGTGTGTGTGTGTGTGTGTGTGTGTGTGTGTGTGTGTGTGTGTGTGTGTGTGTGTGTGTGTGCAGGATCCAGAAATCCTGTGCTGGGACCTGAGAGAGCCAGGGAAAGTTGTGTTTTCTCTTAAAAGGAACGTGGCCACTAATCAGCGCATCTACTTTGACCTTGACCAGTAAGTAATAGTGGAACTGCCCTAAAGCCTGTGTTATATATGAGTTTATTGTGATTCATCTACTTTTCTGTCCTGCTGCTGTATTGATACTGCATTGAGCAGTAAAGATCAGATTAGCCTGTGACCTGTATGCAGTTGCATTTCATTAATTTCCACTGTTTTGGGGGTTTTTTTTGTGTGTGTGTGTGCGCGTTTAGGTCCGGCAGGTACCTGCTGAGTGGAGACACAGAGGGAGTGGTGTCAGTATGGGACACCCAGACAGCGCCTCCTGATGGTAATGAAGAGCTACTGCAGCCTCAGCTGAGGTTTCAGGCCTACTGGGACTGCACCAATGGCATCAGGTATGAGTACTAAAAAATCTAATCCAGCCTACTGGCCAGTAACAGTTGAAGGTGTTTTAAGATTCCCTTAGCAGGCATTAAACAAACTAGGGCTGCAACGATTCATCAATTAATTCGATTCTAAAAAATTATCGACACAAATTTACTGTGTCAATACTTCGTTTAAACTCTGCAGCGCTCAGTTGTCTCCGTGTGAGCGGTGCTCCTCACTAGCATTAGCAGCATTAGTGCTCCGTCGTCTTTTTGTGGGTTTATTGGTGGCTGGTAAACCAACATAGAACTGCATTACTGCCACCTACTGGACTGGAGTGTGAATCACGCACGCGCACACACACAGATTCTAAAAAGCTCTCCGTCACTGCGATGGATTTCCTTTAACACAGAGTGGATCATCACTAGAGTTGCCACCTGTCTTGTAAAATACAGAACCCCGTATGTTACGGGACTCCGTGGAATACGGCTCCATAATATGCGGGGTTCCGTACTTTATGGGACGGGTGGCAACTTTCGCTGACATGCATTTCCACGCCTCCACTGCTCTCTGTGTGTCTGTGTGTGTTGTGCTCGCTGAGAATTTCAGCTGCTATTTTTGTCTTTACTTCAGCTGTAGCTGCCAGAACTGGTTTGCTAGCGAGCGCGGGCCATTAACACTAGCGGTGGTTCGGTACCTGAAGGCCCGCCCCCCAGGACCGAGGGGCTCCATCAAAATATTTTTTTTTTACTTTATTCCCTTATTAGTGATTAAATATAGACCTGCAGTAGAAACTCATTTTCGAGAATGCTTGTGAATACAAAGCATTACAACATTACTCACACATGCGCCATGGCTCCCGCAGCCACAAGTTTTTTAAAAACACTCATAGCAGGCAGCGGTTTTAACTGCGCAAGCGCAAAGAGGCGAAGCTGTTACAGAGACAGTGAGCTCAAGTAGTGCAAAAGGCGTCCAAAACAGCAGCTTTTTCTTTTAGTAACCACTATTAAAATCCTTACTGTGAAACAGCTGGAGGTCCTTCATCAAGCACCTGATCAGCAAGTGTTAAGGTGAAGAAAAGAGAACTTTGTAGCTGCTCCATCCACCGCTGTTTGTTCACACGGCGAAAAACTGCAGTACAGAAGTTAAAATATGCAGATAAACTGTTAATAAAAAAAAGTATTTCTTATCCGATTACTCGATTAATCGATAGAATACTCCATTACTAAAATAATCGATTTATGCAGCCCTAAAACAAACTGAAGCTTTTTAATTGTTACAAACATTGAGCATGTTGATCAGCTGCATTGAGCTTCAGTAGAAACAGGTAACAGAACTGTGCATAAAAAGAAACTAACCAAGCATCAACTTTTAATAATTCGCTTATGTTTCAGCAGTTGAGCTGCTGTTTTGCTGCGTCAGGCTATTCGGGTCATTGAGTCATTTTTCCCCAAATCATAGGAGGCACAAACAAATGATCCAGAACATTCAGTGACAGAACAGCTTTGGATTTAGTGAAGCATGTTACTGCTTTGAGAGAACGGGGAGTGAAAACTACAGCTTGTGAATAATGGATACTCCAGCACAAAATACAGTTTTTATGGTGAATACTTGATAGCAGAGAAGGAAGTCAATGATGCACTAAAAATTAAACAGTTACTTTTAATTAAACACAGGTGGTATAAATGTGCAACAGTTATGTTTAAAATGTTGGAAAGTATCGTTTGAGCCTGGGGGAATTCAGTTGTTTTTTTGTTTTGTTTTTTGATGGTGAAATGAATCATTTATTTCCTCTTTGTTTTTTCAAACGTGAATCCATTTGTAATGCTGCTGCGCACGAGCAGAAAATCCAGTCCAGTCATGTCATGCTGACCAAAAACTGTTTTCTACACAACTTAGTCATTCTATTATTTCCTTCCTGCATCTTCCCCACACCCTCCTCTGCTGCTCCATCCTTGTCTTCTGTAGTATTCATCCCTTCATGCCGCTGTTGGCAACATCCAGCGGGCAGCGGCAGTTCCTGTGGCCTGGTGACAGCGAGGGTGACTCGGCCTCCGACACAGAGGGGAGCGGAGCCGTGCTGTCGCAGCAGAACACCCGGCAGGACAACGCCCTGACCCTGTGGTGGGCGGGACCACTTAGCCCTGCTGCTGAGGGGAGTCGAGACCAGAGCACAACGGCAGCGGAGGCCTGAAGATCTGTCACTTCAGCCAGCTGACACAAATTGAGTTACACATGCCGTGTGATGTCTATTTCAGGATGTTTGCTGTGCATAAAGCTGATTCTGAGTTCTTTCAAAGCCAAAAGGAGGTTCTTTAAAGCCTTAATGCTGAGATAAGAGGTGGGTTTTTAGGGTCAGTTTTTTTTTGTTTTTTTTTTAAACCCATCATGATCAAATAGAACCAGTCTCTTCTTAAACCTTTACCTTTTTGCTGTTTGTTTTAGTAGAGACTAAATGTGGTGGAAGTGAAAGCCTTTCGCTGTGTTGTGAAGCAGCTCCGTGTCTGTACTGATTGCACCTCGGCTCTCAGTTGTATCAGTGGGAGTGTTTGTTTACGTGTGCGTGTAGCTGTAATGCTGCCCTGGAGATTCCTCACTGCTATAGTTACAGTAAGTGCCATTTGTTCTTAAGCTTTGCTTTGTAAACTGATGGGGATCTCCTGGCTTCTTTTTTTAAAAGTACCAGACGCACCAAGTTGCGTTGCTCTGTGCATGCCCACAAATGTATATTTTTGTAAAGCCGTGATGACGATTCAATTTTTTTTTTTTTTTTTTTGAATGTAACTATAAAGCGATCTGTGAAAGTCTTTAATTTAGTGGCTGCTGCTTGAAATGTGATTATTTTTTTTTCCCTTCTACCAGTCGAGGTGCATTTGTACCTGTGTGAGTGGTGCTAGCAGCTCAGAACACATTGTGTTTGAATAATTGCATTAATACTGCAGCCGTTTGCTGAATGCTTATGTTGTTACTGGGGTGTGCTTTCCTGTAGTTTCTCCAACCAAAGCCTTGGATCTTTAGACTGATTAAATCGATCACTTTTTAAAGCCTCTGCTGATCTATTTCTTCATTCATTCAGATATGTTGCCAAGCAATGGTAGCTATAATTTTGTAGCTGTTATAACAACACAAATTTATACTCTGTTATGAATCATGAGGAACCACGTTGGCCTTGAAGATGAGTCTCAAGATAGACGGCTCTGTGTTCAACAGGGGGCTTTAAGCTGGTTTTATTCAAGTGAATTAAAAGCGTGTTTCGACAGATTCACGGCCTCACTCATTTTTGTATTTTCAGTTAAAGGCAGTTCAGAGTCGGATGCCCTGTAATAAATCCTCGATGAATGCAAGATGATGTTGCACTCGAGTCAAGAGGCAGCTCTTAAAAGCTAAAGGAACTATTGGCTTTTGCTTATGAGATGGAAACTATTCATAGCTTTCACCTTTCACACACACATTCTGTGTGAGCGCGCGCACCACACACTCGTGTATTTGATTGTCTGAAACCACAGGGGCACAGCGAGCACCGAGCCAAGTTGGAGAGCTGCAGTGTTGTGTTGTGCGGGTTGCTTAGCGACCGTCTCCGCCTTGGGAGAGGAAAGTAGGCAGCAAGACGACGAGACGGAAAATTGGCACGGTGAAAAAAAAAAAATGTTTTAAATAAGTGTAATAAATAATCCAGTGGTGTAGTGTTTGCTGCTTGTTTGTCTGCTCTGGACCCATCCTTATCTCAGCCCTACCAGAGTAAGGAGAGAGTGGGGTGATGACTGATATACACGTAGGGAGCTTTGTGGGGTGGGGGCACATTAAGCACAGGGGTCTGTGGGTCCTCCCCCTTGGAAAATTTGAGGGCTGGACACAATTTCCTGCATTCTGGGGCGGTTTTATGCACCAATTTGTGCCTTTTCTGCCTCGATGTTTAGTGGAAATGTCTTTAATACAAAAATCTGGCAGCAGGTAAATATTCAGCATATACTGGTGTATTTGCTGGGGAGGGGGGCTCTGGAACTCTTGTTCTTTCATATATTTCTCATATAATGTCACTCCAATCCGGTCTTTAAGTCATGTCCGGGTCCAGATGCCCCTAAATGGCCAGCAATGGCAGCCCAGTGACTGTTCACTATTCCATTCAGATCAGTCAAAACAACGAAGGATGCAGCATTCATTATATTGAACACAGGATAGTTTGGACCTGGAAAAGGAATTCTACGTCATCACTTAACTGGATATGACTCCTAATATTTGACCTGTTCCTCCTTTTTCCTTCTGATGGTGGGATTTTCCCACACATCCATCTCTAGGGTTTACAGAGAGTGGTCTGAAATGCCTTCTTGATGCCAGAGAATGGCCAGACTGCTTCAAGCTTATCATAGTTAGGCAACAGTAACTCAACTAACCACTTGTCACAACCAAAGTATGCAGAAGAGCATCTCTGAAAGCACACGTCCAACCTCGAAGGTGATGGGCCACAGCAGCAGAAGACCACCCCGGGTGCCACTCCTGTGGGCTAAGAACAGAAACTCAAGCAAATTGAGGCCGCTTCCAGCAGGATAATGAAAATGAGTTTGCCGTGTTTAAAGTCTCCACAGATCTCAGTCCAATGGAGTTCCTTTGGGATGTGGTGAAAGGGGAGCGTCGCCTTATGCAGTTGGCATTTTGTAATTTATGTGAATATTTTGTGCATTCAAAAAAAAAAGACCCACTGCTGGTGAGACATTCAGAGTAAAAATATTTAGAGCAGTTTTTCCTAAATAAGTCCTCTGCCTCTGTCATGTTTTTATTGGGGGAGGTGGGGAAATAACTGCATCTATTTAAATACTGTCTCCTGCAACCCTCTTGAAATCTACACCTGTGTTGCTCAGCATAACCCTGAAGTTAGTGTGCAGTATTAAATAAAAATGATGAAAAACTATCACCTCTCAATAACTGCATCATTTTAAAGCTGACTGGCCACACAGGCACCAAAGTGGAAAGTCAGTGCTCACAAATATTGACACGATTGCATGCACAAGGTTATAAATTGTCCTGTGAATAGCAGCATGATCTCATACAAGAGAGACAAAGGATCCGGAATCACTGCAGGATTCTCCAGTAGCAAACATGGTGGAATAACATCATCTTCAGGGGGAAAACAAAGCTAGACGTTAATTAAGATAATGCGTCAAAGTACTGGCCCAAATAAGTGCTGTTCGCAGGGCTTTGCTGTAAGCTGTGTCTGCATTATTCCTCCACTTTGAAAGGAACTGCCAGAGGACTTTTAAAAAAATGTAATTGTCAAACTTCAGAAAGATGGAAAGGCATTAAGAGAGGTCATTGCGCCGCTGAAAATCAGCAGAAGCATTTGCAGTAGAAATCAGGAGCTATAGAATGAGCCATAGCACCACTAATCAGAGCCACAGTGGCTGTCCTCTTAAAATGCCACAGACAGTGCTGCACTACTTGAACAGTCTAGCACTGAAAACAGATGGGCAAGTGCTTCAGACTCGGCACTGGGGTTATCAATGGAAATGTGAATTTCTGTGACAGCTCAGACATTTGCGAAGGACACTGCATAAGGTCAATCGCTTAAAAAAAAAGAAAAAGGAAAAGACCTCGTCGCTCTTTGGCACAAAACTGCAAGATAAAACTTTGCTAAAAAAAACAAAAATTTATCAGATGTATTTGTTCAGCTCACATAGACGGAGCGCCTCCTGGCTGGGATCACGACAGTGAATGCACAGAGGTGGGAGTGTGATGATATGGCCCTGTAGGAGTGCAAACAGTGCTGGGGAGTTGACATTTTTAGATGGCACCGTGAATGCCTGTGGATAAACCAAAATACTGGCAAACAACATGGCTCACAGTCTGGCAGAAGAGGAGTATTCCTGCATGAAAACGATCCAGAGCACACTGCCAAAATCACACACGAGTTTCTAAAGAAGAAAAAAAGTGAGAACTATGACCTGAGCAAGTTTGTCGCCTGACTTGAATCCAACAGAAACGCCTTCGGGTTTATATTTAAAGAGAAAGTTCGAGCAACACAACCTCTGCAGCAAAGAGCGGCTGGAAAAAAAAAACATGTCTCTAAAGAGAGGCGAGGCATGTCTCCAGAAAACACCGCTATCCTGCGTGTCAGGGAGGACTGAGCCTGTCATCTAAAATAAAGGAGGAGATGCAAAGTATTGACAAAAGACTTGAGTCTCAGCACTGCATTGAAACTGCTGCATTGAGTGTGAATTGAGTGTTTGCTCTTTGCTATCAGGGACAGAACGTGGTTACAACACAAGAGACTGAAGACTAAATCTGGACAGTTCCCAGAGTTTTGTACTCTGTCCTGAGCTGTGAGACCTTTTGTGAGCAGATGAGGTTTTTTTTTTTTTTTAATTATATGCAGTAAATAGAACTTTACTGAATCATCTCCAGTCATATCAGTTTAAATATCAACAGTGGCTAAAATCTTATTGCCCAACCAGAGCACCTGGCTGTGAATTGGTACTACACAGGTAACTGTAGGCAGACCTACAATTAGGACCATAAATTGTTGGACAAAGGGTGGATTGGGCTAGTTCTCCTCCCCTCTGGGTGGAGTCTTGTTCCTGTGCAGCAGCCTGGTGCGCCTGTTCATTAAGCACATCAAGTTCCTGTATTTGAGGGTCTGGGAAGCCTTCACTCTTTGCCAGAAAGTCAGTTACTGTTCAGTGGTAACTTGTGCTTTAATTATTTTACTTGTTCCAATGAACTAGCTCCTGGCCAAATAGTAGATTAACCTCAGTTGTGCTTAGGTGTAACTTAGGTTGTGTTTGAAAATGAAAGTTTCCTTTTCTTGAGAATCTGGCTCCTCAGTGTCAGCAGCTGAGTCCTTCTCTTGAGTTTGGCTTGACGCCTCATAACACTCATCTCTCCTAAGTGCAAATGGATAATGACCCAAGAGTTTCTCGAGGAAAAGAAATGGGGATATTCTCAAATGGCCGCATCAGTCTTCCGATCTCCTCATCAGAACGCACATTTTGGTTATTAAGTAAAAATCTGAATGCAAACGAGCAGCTACTGAAGGCGGCTGCAGTAAAGGCCTAGCAGAGCATTTCAGAGGAGTAAAGACAGGATTCATTAACTGTAAATCATTTTCATCCAAGTAATAAAAACAATCCTTATATTCAGTTTGTCCAGTTACTTATGAGCCTCTTAAATGGGGGGATAGAAATAGCTGTAATTACCAAACAGTTAACACTTTTGTAAAACCCCGTGAATTAAAACTGAAAGTCTGCGCATTAATCAGACTGTTTGATTTAAAATCCACTGTGGTGGTGTACAGAGGCAAAACTACAAAAACTGTCTTCATGTTGGAGCTGCGTACTGCCACCAGGGGGCAGTGTGAAATATATGGTGAAACAATACTGTATGTCGCTCTGCTATTGGTCGATATCCCGTGATGATGTCATAGCTTTGCAACGTGGGAAAGAAAATGGCAAGAATTTCAAGTGTTTTATTTATTAATTTATAAATATAATAAATATATTATCAAGTTTAGTTTGCTGTTAGCCAAATGTAGCTTAATCATGTTGGTTTGCTAGTGTTTTTAATAGCATTAGCTCACTTCTTGGCTAATGCTAACTGAATGCTCAGACAACGTGATTGGTCAGTTGCAATAATGCTGATCACGCAGGGACGACACCAGACTGTGCGCTATTGGTCCATTAGCTTATCCCCTGCTGTGGAGACGACTCAAGTGAAGTGAAGCTGAGTATTGAAACAATTAAAACTCACTAAATGCTCCGTTGGTTTCAAAGCGCATGCAAGTTTGTCTCTGCAGCCTCTACGTACGCTGAATTCCCACCACTCTGCAAACTCACACCAGCGCGGGACCATTAATCTCACATAACCCAGATCAGCTGGGCTCATCGCCCTTATTAAGCTTGTTTCTAGCAGCAGGCAGATGCATGCCAGCTGCTCAGAGTAAAATTACAAAGCAACAATTAGTTGGTAACCACAGTGCGTCATTTCCCAGCTCACCTGTGTGCCATCGGCTCTGTGAAGTCACGGCCCTTGAACATCCCCTGAGTCAGTGTTATTGTGCTGTAGAATGATGCTACAATATTCAAGGCTAGCTACAAATACAATTAATTTCCTTCATTTTTTTTTCCATCGCACATTGTTGCCAAATGTGGTTTCTATGATTATGTAAGGGCTTCACCTTAGTAAAGTGCCCTAATGTGACCTATATTGTAATTTGCTAATTGAATTGAGATAAATTGAATACAGAGGGGCTTTTTTTTTTTTTTGACGGATTTCCACTTTTTTTTTTTTTTTTTTTTTTGTCGACTACCTTGTTTATTTTTCAGACCGGTTTAATAATAAGCCAATAAGGTTTTATTTTCATGGTCAAAACATTCTCCCCTTCGGCTAAAACTGCAAATTGCATATTGATTTAATATTAAATGCAGTGGTTTTCAGTCATGCAGTCCCATTATTAAATCAATCTTCAGAGGCTTATGCGCTCCACTAAGACTGATGTTCTAGAGGAAACTCTGAACATCGATTAAATTCTAAATGCATGTTGCGAGCGTAAATGGTATCTGTGCTGCTGTGCTTCTTAAAGCTGTGTCAGCCAAACCCCAGCGCTGTCCCACAGCAGAGCCGTTATCTTCATCCCAAGGTGGCTGCAGTCAGTGCAGTCTTTCCACTTGTGCAGCTAATGAGCCAATCCACATCAAGTGTTCTGTGTTTCTGTGTTCTGCGCTTCCATTTGTGTGGCATCCTGAGCGAGTCTCCATGGCCTTGCATAAGTGCCTTCCATTAGACGCACACATACATACACACACACAAACAGCTCCAGCGCTCATCACTGGGGAGTGTGCAGCATAGTAAGTAATGGGATCTCGATATTAAGAAAGACATTTGAAAACAATTATTCAAATGGCTGTCTGCCTGTTGAATCTCCTAATCCCACGGTGAGGCACTCAAGCAAACACTCAGCCGCGTGACCCCGGTTGAATTAGCATGGAGGAAAAACAGGAGCGCACACACGTCTCTGAAGCTGGAGATGCTAAAATGTCTAGACTGCTCTCTGGTTTGTCACTCTCATGCTGCCTTTGAAAGGAAAAGAGCTTTTTAAGAACATGAAGCAGAGGGAACAGATTTCCCGTAGCTTTCAGAGGTTGTCATACATGGCATTTCTTAAAATGTCAAAGGGACGCCTCCTTTATCTCTCAGACACTTTGAATGTATTTGGCAGCCGCTTAGCACAGGGGTTCACTCTGACCCTGCCCTGACACGGCAGCCGCGCACAGTTGTTCCATCGAGTTTTCTTCAGAGTTAATAGATTGTGCTCTGCGTTTCCACAGCTCCCACATTGTTTGGTACACTTCTCAGTGTACAGTTCAGGCTTTGTAAGGACTGTAAGTGCAAAGTATTCAGACACATATTAACCCGATTGAGTCTGAGCAACGGAAAAAGATTCATAGCCAGGATGTACCACCAGAAAATAACGTGACGTGACATTTGTGACCATGTTGAATGAATTCTTCTCCGAATTCTTCTTTCCCTGCTACTAGAAAGGTGGAGAAGTGGCCACAGACTGTACATATTTAGCTGAGCAGTCGTCACATTGGTTATCAGCTTATTTCTTTCACCTGAAGGAGGACGAAGGAATTGTTTCTGGGCAGATCTCAGCAAATACCTGGGCGTCCTGCTCGACAACAGGCTAAACTGGAAATCCAGCAGACTGAATAAAGAGATCAGGAAGGCCGGATCTGTGACTGGCTGCAAACTAAACACTTTTGAATCTGCGGTGTAGAGGAGCTCACCGAACAAACTGTTATCCGTCACGGATAATCCCGACCACCCTCTGCACCACATGCAGCAGAGCGCCTTCTCTAACAGACTTATTGATCTCTGCTGCCACATAAAGATTGTGAAAATCCTCTCAAATGACCCTCTGTAATACACTATATCTGTCTGGCAGAGAGATTATAAGTTTTTTCCCAAATATGAATAAATTTAGAACTTCTCGTTTAATCTCAAACGAGTTTTTAGTACCAGGCTCTGAAAAGGTTTATTTGTGGTTTAAAGTTGGGCATTTCAACATGGGAGTCTGTGGGGATTGACTCGCTTTTGGAGCCGGCCTCAAGTGGCCATTAGAGGAACTGCAGTTTTGTGGGCAATTCCACGTTGGGTTCGTTTTTGTTTTTGGCCCCACGGTTTCTGGCTTGGTTACCATCAGACTGCAGACTCACAAAGGAGCTCACATGGCAGTGAGCCTTGTTCGGCAGTGCGTTGTTATTGTCTGGCTGCCTGCCTGCAAATCATCAATGGCTTCTTCTGTTAACACTGGTTTGGATATGAGTGACATTCCAAAGTAATAAATGTTTTCATGAGCATGACTCAAAAATTGAAACACCTTATTGTTCACAGTCAGTAATAGTTTTCCATTTTCACATCGCCACTATTTCTGCTCATTATAGATGGACCAGTCTGAAGTTCTGATGACTTGAGGTTTTCCTTACAAAACTTGAATCCACAGGGATATTTTTATAAATCCCAACCAACCCACATTTCATCAGCCGCCAAAATAGCCGCGTTCCTATGAATACATCCCATTTCCATTCCAAAAGGCTGCAGCCGTGATTGACGTGTCCTTGTTCTCTGGTTTACATTAGATGTGAAAATAATTGGCACCTGCACTCCTGCACATGCTCTGAAGCTGGGGAAAAGCACAGCACAAGAGGTTTCATTTCACTCTGGAGCCTGATCTCCTTCTATTCACTCCAGATGTGGAGGCACACACGCATGGATATCCATCTGAAATTGCCAGGAAGATTAATGCAGAGTAAAGATGTATCATATCATCATATTCTACAGTTGCTGACAAGTAGAGACGAGAGGCTCCGCATTGATATTTTTCTCACGGATATGTAAGCTGTTATACGTTTTGGATATCGACTGAGCACATGTGCTTCTACTGTCCCTACCCTTCACCTCGTCTCCTCTTCCTCTTCCTGCTCTGCACCCCCCCCCCCCCCCCCCCCGGCCATCTTTGTAGCTTGTTATCATGAGAGTGAGCCTACTGAAGTACATTAAGCATCCAGTATCCCAGTCGGCTCTGGCAGATTGGATGTGATCTTGGCGGTTTAGCGGGTATGCATTGCCCAGGGAGAGTAATTGCTTGCATAATTGCACTCTGGGGAAAGGTAGAGCAGTCGAGGCCTAAATTCATCCTTCTACCTGCCCTCAGGCTGCAAGCATGACAACTCTCGTCCCTGCGCCTGTCTATTCTCTGCACCCTTTCATAACAGCCCTCCCTCTCTTATTCCCCGCTCCACAGTGACCGGAGGGGAGGTTTATCGAGGAGTCAGCGGCATCTGTGGAGGCGAAGCAGGTGGAGCTAGGTCAGAAGAGCTCTGTGAGGGGCTGAGGAGACAGATGGAGGAGGAGATTAGGGGGAGCGAGGAGGTGTCCTACTGATAAAAGGAAAAGGCAGGAAAAAGAGGGGAGACAGAAACATGAAGAGTGAATGCCCACATGAGAAAAAACATTTGTGTGTAAGAGTGTGTATTCATGCAACAAGGTTCCTCACAAAGATTGTGAAAATTCTCTCAAATGACACTGAGTGGCCTGCACCTCACGAGGGGCCAGGTCAGGGTGATATTTGGAAGGCTAAGGCTAGAAATATTTGCTGGCAGCATTTTTGTTTCTGTCATCAAGTCCCAGGAAAAGACTGAAGCCAGGAGTGTTTTCTCCTGACACTTTCCTCTGCTCCTATTTGGAAATGTAGACTCTGGAATAGGGTCCTACATCTTCCATGGAGTAGGACATATTTGGTGCTCTATTTAACATTTAAGGGAGCAGACTAGTGAATACTGGGTTGAGTTAAAATGCCATTACATGTGGTTCACAGATGTTTTTAAATGACGGCAAGAAAAATCTACGCTATCAACAGACTTTTCAGTTCAAGTCGGTGCAAAGTTTATGTCAAAGGCTGATTTTTACTCTGATCTACTGATCCTCGTTCTCCACGGCTTTATTTAAAATTTAGTAAAGAGTAAATCAGAGCATTAGGAGATATGGCTCCCCAGTAGCAATATGAAGCACAAGCTTACCCCCCAATCGGTTATACAGGAAGTGAAAAAGAATCTGGTCTGCTAGTCAAACTTTTCTTGTGACTTTTTGTGACTGTTCTTTAATCCTTGCCTTTTGCCTCTGAGATACTGTGGAGTTCAGGCCTCTAACAACTCCTTCACATGAAGCGAGCTGAGAGGGTTTTGAGGAGAAACTCTTAAATACTGTGTGTTCAGCTTGTAGGGGATTGCAAGCAGGGTCACAGTCAAAAGCCTGAAAACTGTATTTGCTATACAGTATAGCAGTGGTTCCCAAAGTCAAGAGCGCTGCGGCCCACTTAAAAACCTGAAAATCCCATGGCCCCCCCCCCCCCTCCTCCCCGGTTGTCCGATAGCGCCAGCCTGTGAAATTTTCCTGGCTAGAAGCCTGTTTTCACTCTCATCGAAATGCAAGAGAAAGTGATGAAAGTGTACTTCAAAAAACATAAACAACTATAAATTGCTAATACTACCCGGGCATGTGTAAAGTGCTAATGCCAATATGTGGCCACTGGCACACAAACCTCAATACAAGAGTGGTAAATTTAGGTCAGAGTAATGAGCAATATCCTAACCACCTCCTATTTCCAGTTTTAATTCACTTTTTAAATAAATACATTTATATAAATATGTAGCTGTGCATACTTGTGATCAAACTGAATTTCTGTTATTACTGCGGCCCTCCTGCAGTACCGTCGTGGCACACCAGGGGGGCGCGGCCCACATTTTGGGAACCACATGCAGTATAGTATAGGTAAATCTTTTTTTCATCCTAATTACTCTGTTGTTACATTAGAAATCAGTGTATAGTTTTGTACCTATTTTCTGGCAAAGAACCATCAGTAAGATCTGCTCTGTGGTTCCGAAACTTTCGTCCACGTGTTTCACCTTTCCCCAGTGGATGGAGTTGCTCAGCCGTAAAAGAGACGTTTAGTTTGCCGTCACATAACCCAGACGAAAATTTTTGGGTCCTGTGATAACAGGCGGTCATGCATGTCTCTGTTCAAGGATGGTCTCAGGTGTCCGCTATGAATGACTGCTTTTTATTTTTGGCCATACAGTACCTCCAGCTCGATGACTTTGATCCGTCCCCAGTTATGAATGATAGAAAAAAAAAAAAAAAAAAAGAGAGACAACTTGCAAGTTCAGACTGGGCGCTCGGGGAATGTGAAAGTGAGATTTAGGAGCGTCGTTTCAAATAAATTTAGGAAAAGACAGAAATGCTTTCAGCTCTATTTCCCTGCATTATGGGATGATGACGTCAAGCAGTGCTGGAAAAATCAAGCAGCTGCATGTTTAATCTCACATAAAAATGAGGGGAGCCCCCTCCAAAAATTCAAAATAATTGTGTTGTTTTATGGCAACAATGGGTCGAAATGACCAGACCTTTCTTTTCCTCTTGATTCACCATTGGAAATATAACTATATCATGTTAAATAAAAGGAAAATTATAGATGACACCCTCTCACAGTGGTGTGACCCGCTACCAACAATGATCTAATGCCTTTACTTTGCAAAGGTGGTCTTAACTCAAAGGATGGGTGAGACTTTGTTCTTCACTTTTACCACACACACACACACACACACACACACACACACACACACACACACGCACGCACGCACACACACACACACACACACACACACACACGCACGCACGCACGCACACACACACACACAGATATAAGTAAATAAAAATTTATTTGTATAGCACATTTCAGCGGCAAGGCAATTCAAAGTGCTTCACATCATAAGAGCATCAAACAAATGTACAATAAAATCATTAAAACCATTAAGAACATCAATCAATCAAGATAGCAATCGAGATATAAGCATCACGTGAAGCATCAAGACTTTTATGATTTTCCCATACCAGTTCTCATCTCTTCCACCCCACCTGCCTGTGCTACCACATTTAAAGATCCTAGAAACACCTCTGCTTAAAGGAACTTTCATTTTAAAGATATTCAAATTGGACCTAGATTTTAGGTGAATTAGAAATTGGAGAAATGACCTTAGTTTAAACTAAAGCAGAAGCATGTAGGGACCGCTTAAGTATGCAAATGTAAGTAGGTGTGGGAGAAGTCAGCTGTCAGGTACAAATTTTTTACTGATCCAGAATCAGCGGCTCACTCTGTACAAATCCATATGTGTGATCTGCACATCACATGTTGCACAACCCCTCCTTCACCCTTATTTAATCCCCCTCCAGCCTCTGTCTCTTTCTCTCTGTCACAAGGAGATGTGAAGGTGTGTGTGTGTGTGTGAGAGAGAGAGACACACAGAGAGAGAGAGGAGGAAGCTCACTGGGATAGACGGATGCTGAAGGAAAAAAAGGAGCTGAGATCTATCATCTACAAGGCAGGAAGAGGGTGCCATGCTCTGACAACGACCCACATCCTCCTGCACACACACACACACACACACAAACAGACATACACATATCAGTACCACCCTTGGTGTAAATTTCATTCCCATCAGGGTGCATGTTTTCCTGTCTGAGGTCTTTGTATTGCCACCACCGTGGGTGTCTGCGCCAGTTTGTGTGTTTGTGTATGTGCGTGTATCCCTAACCTTCCCCTGCATGCATACTGTCGACCGTGCACTTGGTGTAATTGCTTATGTTGATGCTCATGCTTCATTTTGTGTAAATGCATGTATGTGTGTACAACACATTATGCGTGTATGTGTGCGCGGTGAAGTCTGGCAGCTGCGGCAGAGTCACCAGGGAGAAGATGTGGTTATGAAGAAGAGTTGAAGGTCGGTGCTGTAAATGAGGTCAGCCTGAATAAATGAACACTAATAAACACCAACATAGCAGCTCTGAGTGTATATTAAGCAGATGAATACATCTCCAGAAAGTACATTCTGTTATTCAGCAGCATGGCAGATCTGATGTAGGTGGTGTCGTATAGCTCGGCAGTTTCTCTTTTTTAAAACCGAGTCATCTTCCACTCCAAAATAGAGCGAGAGAGCCACAAGCCAGCCAGTTTTCCCACACAGATAGATTCCCAGACAGAGCAGAAGGTTTCTTTTTCATGCCAGCTCCACCTCTGAACTGCTGTTGTCTCTAAACCAGTCTATCTTCCTCCACTACATTTAGCTTTGTCATGTGCCCTGCCAAGGTTTCTGGAGGTCAGTGCAACAGAAACAGTTCCATCTCTGCTCTCTTTTCCTTCTTTTTCTCTTTCTTTTTTTGTTCATGCGTTCTCTGTGACCAGCTCTATAAAATCTCCCCGCTGCATTTGTTTCTTGTTTGGATCTCATAACCCTGCAATTACAGTTCTTGTAGAGAGCATGCTGTAATTAAGCTCCGCAGAGGGAAATATCTGCACTTCTGCCTTTCTTGCAGATTATCCTTGCAGCCTGCAGACTCTGGTTTGAACACTTGGAGGTTCATTCCGCTGGTCTGCCGCAGTGCCCTTGAGCATGACGCTGACTCACCCCAGCGTCATGTCACGACTTTCCTATAAGTCCATACTTTCCTCTGTTTTTCTGTCACTTTCATTTCCTTTGTCTTCCCGGCTGTGCAGGAACGGCAGAGCGTGCTCACGGTGCGTCAAGTTTTCCCCTCTTTGTTGTTGTGAAATGAAATATTTTCAATAAAAGATATTGCAAAATCTCCTCCTCTCAGGTATCAGTGGCTCTGTTGCACTCAGCCACAGATGGTTGAACTGGAAGTCATGCATGGACTAATGTCTCTGAACAGGATACATTTTTCATGCAGATGCCCTCCAAACACTGTGCAAGTGTGAAGCAAATGCAGAATATTCATCCATTCCTGTCACTTTATATAAGCAGAAGCTAACTTTCCCACTGTAGTTAAATGTGCTTTCTTTAGAAAGGAAACCACTGCAGAAGAAACATTTTTTTTTTTTTTAAGAATGCTCACACAACAGAGAGCAGCATAGTGTGATTTTATTTATCATCTACAGCTGGTCAATACAAAAATCCCCCATAATGCTTTTCAATAATTTGCTAAAGGGCTGCAACATTGTGGGATTAAAGAATTAGTTTGGTTTCCCCAAGGCTCATGCGCGCTATCTACCACGTGGTGGCAGCACAGCCACAGCTTTGACTGTCCTGCAGACTCACGCTTGTTCCTGTGACTCAGTGGCGAGGCTGGGGCCTCAGTGTAAACACTGATGTGTGTGTGGCCCTCAGCGGGGCCCTGCCACCCGGCTAGTCCTGCAACCCATCAAGCACAGCTGCCCGATTTGAAGATCCGGGACTCTTCTGTCCTCCTCCTCTGTCAGCTGGTTGGACGCTGAAGGAGAGGAGCACGTCCTCCCACACAGGGAGAGGGGATTCTTTTTGTTTAGACTGCGCAGATGCATAAGGTGAGGCTGGTCCAGTGATCATGCGCGATATCATAATTCTCCTTAAAGGAGAGATTTCAGTCTTTGCCTGAGGAGCGCAAGTTACTGTTACTGTGTTTTCAACTTTATCCCTAAAATAGTGCCATAACTTTCTTTAATGTGTCCGCAAGGAGCCCATGCTGTTCTGTGAGGCACATTTCTTTAAGAGTAACCGCGCCTGTAGGATATATCTTTGTTGGGACATTTGAATAAAAATCCTCTCTATAACCCTGTCTCAGTGTGATGCTTAGTAAATACATTGAGGGCGCTCTTGCTCTTTCATCACTTTCAGGGCGCACGTTGGTGAGCATTTAGAGAGCTGGTGGTTGGGATTGGGGGTGGGGTGGGGGGGGGGGTTCTTGTTCGGTGTTTGAAAAGAGGCAGAATAGAGAGCTAGGGGTGTCCAAAGGTCCGAGTTAGGAGAGGGTAGAGGGGGGGCTGAAACTCTAAAAGGAGGAGGAAAGAGGTGGTGCTGAAAGGGACTCGATACCGCCCCCCCCGAAAAAGCCTGGAAGAATTGCGCTCCGTCAGTGCGCACTGCCTGCCAGTCGGAGGATGGGGATTTTTTTTTCCATTCATCCGTGCCCCTTTTTCCCTCCTCCTCCTCCTCAAACGAGCCAGTCGGTCTGTCAATGTGCTGCGAGCGTTAGGACAAGTCAAACCAGTGGGATTTTGAGGCAGAGAGACGGAAGAGATAACGAATGAAGCGCTTTTCCATGACCGAGAAGCGACGCGTCCTGCTCTCTAAATGATGCACCGCATCAGATAATTTCTAGCAGGGACTGATGCTCATAACTCGCATCTTTTTCTTTTTTTTATTTTCTTCTATCACTTCACAACTTTCACGTTGGCCTGTGTGTGACATTATTAGAGTGGAGATGCTTTTCTAGCTGTTTGATTGATTCTTTTCAGTTTCTTTGAATTAATTCTTGGATTTATCATCGATTTGGATCCTTTTTGTTGTTATTTTCCAGCTTATCTATTAAGGATTTACAACCCGTGATCAACCTGTATGCTCTATTTTTTTCTTTTTTCTTTCTTTTTTTTTTTTTTTTTTTAGAAAGAGGCCAAAAAGGATTGTAATGCGCACTTACTGAGCCCGCCGAACATCAACATGTTTTTATGAGGATGGAGCTGTGGACACGAGTACCATCTTTCCAATTTTAAACGTTTTTCTCTCACACTTTTGACCTGATTTTGATTGTATCCTTCCACCACACTGACAGTATTTCCTTTTCATTCCTGCCTGATATGTTGGAAGGTAGATATTCTTGCAAGGAGACACGGTAATGGGAGAGAAATCGCACAGAGTCGGCACAGAGAACAAGGGAACATTGTTCGAAAAAAAAGACAATCAGGGCGCACCGAAAGGCAACAGAGTTAGATCTTGGGTGGCGATAGTCTCTTTTTCATATAAATATTTTGATTCCGTGGAGTAACATCTGAGCCGAGGAGCGCTGTTTTTGGAAAAACAAAAAAGGACAAATTAACGGGGAAAGTCATGGGATTGGCACAGAAATAGTACAACTGTGGACGCGCAGATATCGTTTTTGGATATCCAGACGCACGGATTGAACAAGTTTTTCTCGCACATTTCGGTGCGTGTGCTGCGATCGCTTACAATTCGCTACATTTTCGGATTCATGAGGTTGTGTAGCGCAGGCTTTCACTTCTCACTTTGACTGTCTTTACCTATAGCCTGATCGGCTGTAGCCACACGTCTATTGTTTTGAGAGTCCCCGCGCAACAGCATCGAAACCACAGAAAAGATCGCGCTTTTAAATGGGGCTGCATATGCTGGGTGTCAGGGTTGAGATGGCGTGTCGAAGGAGTGGGAATGGATTGGGGATCCTGCTGGTATTCTTACTGGATTTACTGGGAACGACAGCCAGCAACCTGGAGCCCATCTACTGGAATTCCCTGAACGAAAGGTAAGATCACTTGCAGACCTCACAGTTTCTCTGGTTGACTAATTGCAGGTTTGATCTCGAAGTTCTCCAAGCCATGCTGAGGGAAAAGATGAATTTTTTTGTTTTGTTTCATTGCATGTTAGAAGTGTGAATCGTGAGAATCGTGCAATATTTAATGAATCTAAGCAAATCTGTGTGCAGTGCCGAGCAGTAATGCAACATGACACAGACGACAAAGAAGAAAATAAAGTTGGATGAGGGCAGAAATTCACCACTAAGTGCAGGCCCTGACTGAGAATATAGTTTTTTTTTTTCTATGAGGGTTCACATTTTGACAGGTTGTTGTACTGTCACACCATTCCATCATTACTGTTTGCTGGAGAGGGTTTAGAAATTCATTACAGAGTGCAGGCCTACAGCAGACAGCCCCTCTTACTGACCGTACTAATGATTTTTTTCCCTATCAGGGTTCCTTTTGGACAGTTTTTTGGGAATGTCTTTAAAAAATACAACACGCCACAATTACATCATTATTGTATCCACCCTCAGCACTGTTTGTTCAATCTAAACAGTGTGATCTGATAAATGCCTACACCTTGAGCTGCTCTGAATCTGTCCCGCTGATTATTGTGCATAGTCCAGCTGCAGCTCTTCTTAAAGTCTCTGTGAGCTGTAGGCTGTAGATGGAAGCTGTGTGTAGGATGATAAAGACTTGTGTGATGCTCTAATTGCTGTTGCTGGATGACCTTGATTAAAGTCCAGGCCCCCTTTGGCCCTCAGGCCTCTCAAACACCCAGTCTGCACACTTTGCACATGCTCATTTGCATTTTTTTTTCTTTTCCTCGTGGAGAAGGTGTCAGGCATTAGCTGAGGAAATGCCATTTTAAACACCCCTCTGCTGTCCAGCCTTAATGACTGACACCACTTTTCTCACACCTCTGCCAATTTCCCTGTGTCTGAATGGACCTGCTGGCTGTGAGGAGGGGGTGGGGGTGGTATGGGGGTAATAACAAGGCAGCTTGTATGGAGGGGGGGGGGGGGGTGACACAAGGATTCATTTCAGCAAATTCAAGCTACATTTCTGTTGGCAAATTGGAACAATGATATTTTGCAGCATGATATAAACACTTCTGTGCAGGCTATCAGCATGAAGCACCGGTCCAGAATAGCTCCCATTTCTTCTAAGTACACTTTATATTAAAAAAAAAAAAAAAAAAAAGAAACACAAGAGAAAATTGACTCACTTATACCACCCCCCAACCCAACCCCCGACAGCTTCAACTCACACCCGTGCCAGGGGCTTTTTCAGAGACTAACAGGTTTTTAATGCGTCCATGTGCTGGAGGCTATGTCCTGCCCAGTTTCTCCACCTCTCCACAGATGTGACTGTGCGTGGGCCCCTGCTGTGGAGCCAGGCATGAAGCCCTTAATGAGGGCTTTTTGTCAGCAGTGGGTGGATTCGCCCGACAGGGAGTAGAGTTGGACACAGGAGGGTAATTTCCACTGAGAAGCTAACAGCCTGGGCTTTTGAAGCCTTACAGGTGATTCCACGCTATTGTCTCCTAATGGAGTTTAGTGTTAGGTGGGTGTCAGGGCTTAGTGAATGGGCCCGGCGTGCAATTAGACGGGTGGTGGCTTTGACGCCACACTCTGCTGTCATTTCCACAGATTTACTCACTCATATATCCAAAATACAAAGCCTTTTTGTATACTATGAAGCTTATTCACGAAGCTTACTATTCATAGTTAATCAGCTTAGTCATTCCTCCAGTTTATTTTCTTGGCCCTTTTTCATACTGTCATGTACTTGTTTCTCCTTGCTCTACGTGACAAGAGCAGTCTAGTATCAGCTGCCTCGGGGCAGAATAGGTTTTGGCCCTGGGCTGAAATATGTTAAGAGCCCACTGCTTGTCTAAATAGCATGCATCTTCCAAGGACAAGCTTCTGGAGCTCACACACACACACACTCATGCACACTGACACACACACACACACACAGGTGGTTTCAGAAACGAGGCGAAAAGTAAGCAAAAGCTGTAGCAATCAGAGCGCATGTATGGTTCACATCTTGTCCGTGTAGCAAATGGAGTGTCACATTGTTAACCTCTAGACCTTTGCTGCATATGCTGCTTTGAAGTTTCGACCATCCACTTGCGGATTCCCCTCCACCCCTCCACCCCTGCACCCCCCATCTTTCTTTACGCCCGTGTGAGCAATCTTCTTCTCTACCTCATTGTCTGTCTTATATTCTCTCCTTCTCATGCTGTCTCTATTTCCTCTAGGTCCCTGTTATTTTTTCCGCCCTAGGGATGCATAAATCTGCATCAGCCTAATATCAGTATTGCAGATATCGGCTGATATCGGCCTAGCTAATTGTGATATTGGCACTCTTGCAAATATCAATTGTGTCACGTCAACTATGAGCTGGCTAAGTGTCCAAAAATAGTGATGAAAAGCTGAAAAACAAAGTAACAACATAAACTATCTGAAAAAATTGATTGAATTGTTTTAAACATCCTTACTGGCACAGACAACCCCCCCCCCCCCCCCATCCATTATTCTCTCCCTCTCTTCTGTACTGTCACTTTCCGTCTGTCTCTATCTCTACCTCGCTCCATCACTCCCCCACCCGCTTCGGTGCAGTGACCAGACGTAGCAAATTGGAAACATGTGTCACATCCAGCCACTAATTATGACGCTACAGCAGCCACTGACGCACCCAAAAATGTGTTAGGGATGACAGAGGTGAAGAGGAAAAGGAGGCATCTGTGGGTGCAGCGGGGAGGGGCTCTACTACCAGAGCAATTCCTTAAATACAATATCAAAATGCACCGGGACATCCACCCTTTTATAGACTGCTCTGTGAGGTTGATATTACTGCAGCCTGACAGAAAGAAAGGAGACAGAAGCGTTCGGGGAGGAATATAAACAGAGACAGGTGCTGGGAGGTGAAAGAGAAACAGAGAGAGCGGTGGAGAGAGAGCAGAGTGGGGGTAGAGACGGTCCTAACCCTAAGTAAATCAATACCTGTTAAGTCTCAAGTGCCAATACAGGTTCTGCTTGAGGAAGAGGGAACTGAACCAGAACGATCACCTTGGGACGAGCTCCTCCTCGGACATATATTATCCTTATCTCAGCATCTCCTATTATCGGCCTTACACGGCCACCCTAATGAAAGATCGAATCTTACATTACTGCTTGGGAGTTTGGGTGGGGGAGGTGGCATGGGTGTCGGGGGGGGGGGGGGGGGGGGTGGCAGGTGACCACTACACATACACACATACACATGGGATCACACACTGGCAGGTCACATTGGTGGACACACACACACACACACATAGAGAAAAGGAATCCAAGTGGAGTGATGTTGGCTTTGGTCACTCATCTGATCAGGACATATGGACTTTTGTAGTTTCTGGAACCTTTTTGCAAGTCTGATTTCAGCGTCTGTTCTTACGGCCAAAAGCCCTCATTCACCCCTCCTTTAGCTCACAGCCTCTCCCCCCTTTCCTCTCCTCTTTCCACGCTTTAGTAAACGACTGTAGATTATTGTAAACGGCTGCTGAGGGTGGGCGTCTCCTCGTTTGGCGCTTGCGGTGACTTGTAATACAACTATTCCCCCTAAGATCCACATTAAAATTTAATCCCCCCCCCTTCCCGTTTCTCAATAATTCATTAATCGCTGGCTAATTGGCGCCGGATAAAAGACTAGCTAACTAGGCTAAGTGTTTCAACTACAGGAAAAAAAAAAAAAAAAACTAGTGGAATCACCAGAAATGCTTTTGGTGAGATTATTCTGGGAGCGAGAGAGAAATAGGTGTTAGTAGGTCAAACAGGGTGTCATATCAAAGAAGCAGCATTCCAGCATCCGTTTACTGATTGTTTGTATGTTTAAAAGCCCACACCCATTTACACCCATCCTGTAGGTTTTGACTTCATGAATAATTCATGCTCTGAGGCTTTTCTGGGCTGTGTGGGTAAGTAAGCAGGAGCCTGGTAAGCCTACACGCATCCTTAGGCGAAATGATTAGACAATATCCACTGGGTACTGTTTTTATTTTTGGAGAGAGTGTGGAAAAAAAAAAAAAGAGGAATGTGGCGGAGAGAGGAGACGGGAGTAAAATAATATGGACCATATCGCTCAAGCTGCCTGTTAAAGCGAGCAGGCAGTAGCCCCCCCCCCCCCCCCCCCCCCCCCCCCCCCCCCCCCCTTTTTCTCCCTCACTCTCTTTCTCTTCCTACCATCCCTCTTCCCCCCTCGGTGAAAAAGAGGAGTGTGTGTAAGTTTACGAGCTGAGAGCAACAGGAGCTGTGAAAAGAGCTTTCAGCTGATGTGGCGGAATGGAAAGGCCAGGGGAAGGAGAAGAAGAAGGCAGCCAATCCAACCAGAGGCAGCAATCTTTTCTCCTTTCCTTTCCGTCTTTGTTCAGGCGGATGGACACACAGGTATGGGGTTTGACTGTGAAAATACAGACACGCAAAAACAGATGGATCTATTGCAGCCGCTCATGTCTGCACACACGCAGAAGTAAATGAGCCTCGGGAGGCTCGACCTCCCCCTCCCCATCACTGTTGGACACATGTGTAAAGAGTGTGTGGTCCTAATGTATCTCCTTTGTTGCATGTGCAAGTGAGCATTACACACACACACACACACACACACACACACACACACACACACACACACACACACACACACTGCTACCTCTAGATAGTAAACACAGGAGGGCAGATGCGCGCACACGCACACACAGGAGAGGTGAGGAAATTGGCAGGCGTCACGGACTGTTGTTCCACTCGGAATTCATTCATTATTTTATCACTCAATTATAAGTTTATTTGGCAGGGGCAGCGCACATTCATCAACATCATAACAGCTATAAAGCGCTGTTGTAAATATGCCGGGGTTAGCTAAAGAACTAATTTACTTCCCAAGTCCCTTGGGCTTTCGAAGTGACTTTGGGATTTTTGGTAATTGTTAAAAGTGCTGATGATTAGGATGAAGGAGATTAAAAGCGTGTGGCTGGCTGAGCTAGTTGAAAATATTGGAACACATGCAAAAACAAGCAACTTTCTCCCCTGCAAACATGCACAACACACACACACACACACACACACACACACACACACACACACACACACACACACACACACACACACACACACACACAGACAGGCATACTAGTGGTAACAGTAATCCAGGCTGGAGGTCTGAAGGGGTCACATGTGTCCCCAGCATCACTGGGCAGAGTGCCCTGGGTGGCTGAACCCATAACCCCTGAGTGAGGGCCGCCAACACACACACACACACACACACACACACACACACACACACACACACACACACACACACACACACACACACACACACACACAGAGGCCTCTCATTAGCTTGCTTCACAGCACACCCTCCTAAGCAGGATCATCCAATCCTCCTGGCAGCATTTGGACTGGGCCAGGTCAATCCCCCTCCCCCCCATGGGTGACACAGAGGAACAGAGTGGTGGATTGGGTGGGAAGCCAGTACGAAAGTGTGTGTAGACTTTATACGCCAGAGGTGTGTGCAGTATAAGTGCAACCTCTGTCACTGTGTTGAGCAACTCCTCTATCCTGCCTTTTACTTGCCCTTGAGTCTTCCTCTAGCCGTTTCTTCTCTTTCCTCCTCCCCCCCCCCACCCCCCTTCCCCCCCTCCTTTGCTCGTCAGTTTAGAGACTCCCAGCTCTGCGGCTGCATCTTCACAACATTTGGGTTGGGCTCGTATTGCAGCAGCTACAGCTAGCTAAACAGGATAGCAGCGGGAGGCAGCTGACACTCTTGTCATTTTGTGTGTCTGGATTCTGGCTTGTGACAGAGGATGTGGTGGCATGTGTGTGTTTGTGCCCTGAATACTAAACTGTGTCTTGAGATCCCTGAGCTCTAGGCTGTTCTGTGTATGGTGTGTGCAAATTCCCTTCCTATCAAGTGGTATAAAAAACTAAAATAATAATAATAATAATAATAAATCTAGTTGGTCAAATAGGATTTTTTTTTTCAACCTGTGGTGTGTCTCAATTTATATATGTACTTTTGTTCAAACACTTTGATGTAGTGCGCTACGAACACTACTTGTTTGTCTTTGTATAAGGAGGTTTTTGCAAATTTTTCCCTCACAACCAGTGGTTGCAAGTGAATAAGGCGTAAGACTGGGACCTTATTAACTTGGCCCTACATTGTCGCGTGTCCAGAATGGTGGATAAGCTAATGCCGTGTGATTAGCGGTCACATGACTGCAAAACCTCAACAGTATGTGAATTTTAACAGGGTGATGTAGTCTCAAATTGTGCGTTGGCGATGTCACGCTAGCTACTGGATTTTGTGAACATTTGTGAATTGTACCTCTCACCTCACATAATACTGAATCCCTTTGTGCTGAAACTGATAATTTAAATGCTGAAAAAAAAAATGCCACAAGACATATAAGGTGTGGTTTTATCTGAAAAATACGTCACTGTTAGCTAGCTAGCTAGCTGGCATTAGGATCACCATGGGAGCTGACAAATGGTCCTCTTCCTGCTGGCTGAACATTTTTTGATGGTCCCTTCTTTTTCACTGTGCAGTCAGTGAAAGGTTCCACAACCAACTTTTTAACAGTTAAGAGTAAATACCATCCAGGTGTTTCATGTAGCCACACTTAGTATGAATGCACGTATGCAATAAAAATACCACAGCATTGTTTACAACATGTTTTAGTGTCCAGTCTTGAAAAAGTGTTGATTCCCAATGACACCAGCTGAGTTATTCTTAGTGTGCCGGCTGACTTTATTTCCATGTTTTAAGGCTAGATTGTTAGCAGTAAAATTAACTGGTAGGAAGAACATTTTGTAACACCTGTTTGGTGTTTCTACAAGTATTCTCCCCTCAGGCAGTCGAGGTGGAGTCCTCGTTTGCATAGACCTACACAGTTATGCAGAACTTGTAAAATACAAAACAAAAGACAAATGCTTGTGCCCTTATCTCCCTCTCCCAACAGCCAGAATGCATTCCAGTTGCAGGCTTTACATCCTGTCACTTTCGTCAACACCACAACTCCATCACTCTCCTCTCGCCATCTCCCGGTGGACGTCAGCGCGGCAGTTTGATTGGTCGCAGGCTTGAAATGGTTTTGTAACTGAATGCTAAAAGCGAGAGTGTGTGTGTGTGTGTCTGTGTGTGTGTCTACACACAAGAGAGACAAATGAGCGGGGTTTGTCAGCGGACAGCTGTGCCTTGTCACAGCTGAAGTTTTGGCAAACATCTTCGACCGATATGAGCAGGAGGGCAAAAATAGAAGAAGTGGGTGTTGTCAGGGTGAGATGAGGCAAAGATAGAGGAGACAGGAGGAGAGTGGGGAGATGACAAGCTTGGAGAAAGGAAACAAAAAAAAAAAAAAAAGCTTGAAAGACAGTAAGGGAAGCCGAGTGAAGAGGGAGATGGATTATTTGGCAGCATGGCCAGGTCTGACAGAGGTACTGGATGATGTGACATGCCCCAGCTAGTGAGAGTGACTGATGATCTATAGGTCACCACCATGACTAGCTGCTTCCTGCTCAACTTCAACCGAGCCAGCCCCTCATTCCTCATTACTGACACGTCCCATAATATTTATCCCTGTGAAGTCCAGCGTGAAACCTGGTAAGCTTTGAAGGAATTCATTGACTTTTTGAGCAGAATAAGCTCTTTGATCAACTTAGCGTGGAGCGATTAAGAGACTGGCAGCTGTTTCCCCTCTTGGAATTTACTTCTACAGTTTATATGATAAGATGAGACGCTGCAAACGCACACTGTGCCTAAACGTCACATAAAGTATGCTCACGAAGGCAGAAATGGTGAAAACGCCTCGTACCGGGACAACACGTTGAGTTAATTTGCCAAAAGCCAAATCAATCCCTTTTAAGATAAAGCTGCCGTTCCACTGTATAATCAATACTTGAAGTTCACTTTACTCCAGGATAAAATGCTGTAATTTACATTTATAGGTGAACCCACTTTGTCTCATCTTGTATCACCGACTTGTGCTTCGGTTTCTGATTTTCACCATATTACACAAGCGTTGCTCTCAGTACTGTGTGTGGGCGAAAACAGGGATAATAATACAGCAAAGATTTTCTTAGGCGTTGTAAGAGTCATGCTTCATATTCAAAAGTCAACTTGCATTCTGGTCTTTTGAGGCTGCAGTCAAATGATGTCTCTGCCTCGTCTTTGATGGATTTCATCCCCCGCAATCATTCCCATTCTTTGATTCAGTGAACTATACTCCCAAACCTGACATTTACCGGGACTCTTTCCTTTTCATTGTACTCCAGTATAGGAACACAATCTCCTCAAATCGTGTCGGGGATAACAAAAATACACAGTCAAACACCGAAATGAACCCAGAAGTGCAATACAGCCAGCCAGTAGCTGCATTTGTAAGTGATGAAGTTGTTACAGGTGGAGTTTTCTTTAAATATCTCATTTTACATTTATATTTTTGGCATAAGACGCCGTTATCCGGAGATTTGCAGAAAGCACACGGAGCCGCAAACGAAAGCAGACATGAATCACTCTGCCTGCAAGGGGCCTGGTTACAAAGCAGAACAGCTATTCACTGCTGAACTACAAAATGATGCATGGCTTTTATTTGTGTTTGTGTGTGTGTGTGTGTGTGTGTGTGTGTGTGTGTGTAGGGAGGAGGGTGATGAAGGGGGTGTGGATAGATGTTTGGTCTCTTGTTACTCCAAAGCATCTTAGCTTTAAGATAATCTTTACCCTCTTCACTTACAATGGGTCAGAGATGATCTTCGTGGTAAGAGGCTTTGGTGGGGAACCCTGTGCCGGTCTGCCCCTCTGCAATAACAGCCAGTCATCTTGAAACTCGGCCTAGTAATAAACGACCACATTTATTACTCCACATATGCACAGTCCTTGCTTCTCCACCTCAGATCTTTTGCAGTATTCTCCACGCCTGACTCCCACCACCTTGATGATTTTTCCAGGCTTCACGCTTTCTTCCTCCTCAGATGCTTGTGCGTGTGTGCACATATGCATACTTCTAATTAGGAGTTAAAAGACCGTACAGTAAGTGTAGTCCATCTGGCTTTGGCATTAGCCCATTGTTGCTATAGTCTACGGGGGAAACTGACCTTGGCGAGCAGTGCGGGGGGAAAAAAAAAAATCATGCTTCATTTCCTGGGTTCTGTAGAACATTTAATTTAAGTGGGACTGACATTAAAAATGCATCATTATGATGGAAATGGAAGATTAGGTTGAACTCTTCTGTTTTCAGATGCACAAGGGCCTCATGTGAGGGGAGCTTAGCAGCCACTGAAAGTTATCACTTTATCTCAGTTTATAGAAATCACATGCTGGGATGGAAGTGCTTATGGGCACGTCTCGAAGTCAGCAACCTTCTCGGTGACCCCCCACCCCCCTTCTTATTTCAGGTCTATATAAACACATAGAAAGAGAGGCATAACTGTAACTTCTGTGCTCATCAGTTGTAAAAACTGCATGTGTAAAATCATAATTCAAAACCTCTTAAAACTTGGTGACTGCTGCACTGGGTGTTTGCAGGTACACGTCTGCATGTTGTAGCTGTCTGCTGCCACTTGAGGGCAGTGTCAAAAATATGTGGATTAACCAGTAATGTGGGCTACTCTTTGTCTTTGTTTGTGCTGTTTTCTTTAGTTATCCTCCCACCATGGGAAAAGGCAAGGAGTCAGGAGTACAAAAACTTCTTTGTGGCAGAGTGAAACAGACAAATAAAAGTGTCCACTGCAACCTTTGTCTGTGCTTCTCATCCATGCTTCTCTGATCTTTGCTGATCTTTTGCACTTCTTCCTCTTTGTGGTGAACTCTGATGCTCATTATTTTTCCTGCTCGAGCCAGTCAGCATTGAGCCCATGCGGCAAAGTTATTATAGTTTTTTTTTTTTCCCTTTTTCATTAGTTTTAAATGAATACATTTAAATAGCTTCAGCGTGTTTCCAGATAGGGTTCAATCACTTCAGTGTAGTTTTTTTTTTTTATTTAAAAATGCAACGTTTTAGTCGATATGTTATTGCTTTTAGCTTTAAAACAACATGAGGCTATTTATTATCTATTAATAGATAATAAATAGGTATAACAGACTACTTTGTGAACTCAGTTGACTCACAGTTGTGTAGACTCCAGTCTGCTCTGAGTTGTGTTGTTGACATAGTAGACCAAACTGTCAAAGACTAAAACTAAAGACACTTCCTGAACATGTGCACAATGTTATCTAAGTTCATTGGCTGGCTATTTTTTTTTTCAGTTTACTAAAGTGTTTTCTTTCCATTATAGTTTTATTTAACTAAACCAACCTTGCCGCCCATAGCTCATCACAGGTGATTGACTTCAGTGTTGCACGGCGAGCAACACTGTGTGTCCTTCTCCCCGCGCAGTCAGAGAGCTGCGCAAAAGGGATATTAAAGTGGGGCCATAAGTCTGCTGTGACTTCCAACTAAAGCCTCCAAAGCTCGGTAATTCACACCACGTATCCTGTTTGTGTGATTCAGAAGACAGGAACAATTAGTCGCAGTCATAACTGGTTATACCAGATCTAGAAAAGCTGTAGCAGCAAAATCCCTAAGTGTATTTAGCTGAGCTACGGTTCATGTAATTGCTTATACATTCTACTTTTCATTTTGCAGCAGGGTGCGTTACTTTGCTTTTTAAAAGTTTGACACCAGTTGAAGTGCTGCATTGTTCTCTTAGACAGGAAAAAAAAAATGATCCAGACTCTCAGGTTTATGAACCCCTTTCAGACCTGCGATGAATAAACTCAAAAATGCATGGCTGTCAAACTAAAACAAGGTGGCTTCTCCCACTTCCTGAAAAGCAGACATTTTCCCGATAGAAGTATTCCACCCTGAAGCACTGATTTAAGGCTGTGTACTAAAGTAAACTAGCTGACTGCCTCCAAATGCTCTTTTTCTTTTTGCAGCGGCATATAGAGTGCACTGCGGTGCTTTGTTGTCTAGGACAAGGAACTCTAACAAGATCCATCTTGTATAGCAAGAATGGTGAAGTGGATTGTTGTTGCCCCTTCCACATCCCATCATCTGATACCCCAGTTCTGGCCACAGTACACCGCTCTGTGTGTGTGTGTGTGTGTGTGTGAGTGTGTGTGTAGGTGTGTGTGTGTGTGTGTGTGTGAGCATCAAGCGACAGAACTGCTTTCTAGCATTTTTTTTTTTTAACTCCTCTCTATTGCTTTTGTCCTCATGTCTTGCAGTCAACCTTAACACACTCCAGCATTCATATATATACACTGGCTTACACACATCCAGGCATGCACAGTGACGAGCTTGTATACACACACACACACACACACACACACACACACACACACACACACACACACACACACACACACACACACACGCACATGCATGCACAGATGAAAAATGTTATTGCTCCCAGTCCTGGAAAAAGTCCAAGTGGAGGGGTTGAGTTTCTGAGGTGCACTCCGCCACCCCTCCTCTTTCTATCAGTAGCATATCCCTCGCTCCCTTCTTCCAGTCGTTCGTCTCCACTCTTTCTCTCTCTCTCTCTCTCCCTCACTTCTTTCCTCCTCCCTCTGCTCCTCTGTGAACAAAAGAGCTCCCCTCCCAGAGCTCCCACTGAAAGCCCTCACACACACTCGGCTCGCTGGCTTCACACTCTCCCACACGCACTCTTAGCCCTCTCGTCGTCTGTAAAACCAGTCCACTTCTCCGCGCTAATCCCCCTTTCATTTCTTTTGTCTTTCCTTTTACTTTCTCTCTCTCGCTGCCTGGCTTGCCATCAGTGTAAGTTTCCTCCACTACATATCCAAGCCGTTATCATGTTACAGCTGGTTGGCAGACAGTAAAATTTATTCCCTCTTGTGCTCTCTCCTTTTTTTTTTTTGGTTTAAATTGCTCTCATTTCTTCCTCCTCTTATTTCTCCTTTTCCTCCAACAGCTCCTTTTGTCTCTCTTCTTCTTTGTGGGTGGTTTTTTTGATCTGTAGTCTCTGCTTCTCCTCATTCGCTCATCATTGTCCAGCAGTAAATAGGCCCCTCTGTAGTAAAGACAGAATGAATGATCATGATTGCCTATCACTGCAGTGTAAGAGTAATTTGGGGGTGACTGTGAACCAAACAGAGCATGGCCTGAACACACACACACACACACACACACACACACACACACACACACACACACACACACACACACACACACACACATGCATGGGCAGATGTACCCCTCCCTTAAAATTCATTGCAAATCAGGAAGCCATTCCCTCATTAGCCACCCTGTCTTGAAACTTCCTCATCCAAAAATCTTTCTTCTTCTTTATCAGTATCGCTCTCCTTTGGAGTGCAGCTGTATTGCAGGTCCCCAGCCACAGGAGGGGGGAAAAAAAACAGATGGAACACCCTCCTTTCTTTCTTTCCTTCCTTTCTTTTCTTTTTTTTTAATACCCTTTCTTCATTCTTCCCTCTCTCCCTCCTTCCCCACAAAGAAAATCAAGCCAGAAGAAAGCTGGTGCACAAGGGGGGAAACGGGTGGACGGGACAAAAGCCTTTATCTTCCACAGTCTCTCTTTCAGCTGCGTGGCACGACTGTGGGTCACCGTGCCTGTACCTTGTACGCTTCTGTGTACAGGCTGGTTATTTCTGCTACATGGTACTGATAACCCTCTGGCTGTGTGGTCTTGGGTTTTGCTGGCTAAAGCACACAGCTGCTGTGGTGTTTGTGTTTGGTTCCCTATTTTGTGTTCTTCAGCAAAGCCACCGGTCTCAGTTAGGCCTAGCCCATCTGGAGCCTTAGTCCTGGGTGGCCGTTTTATATTTATATATATATATATATATATATATATATATATATATATATATATATATATATATATATATATATATATATATATATATATATATATATATATATATGTGTGTGTGTGTGTGTGTGTGTGTGTGTGTGTGTGTGTGTGTGTGTGCGCGCAGTGTGTGTACACAGCTGAGTATTGCAACACGTCCAGTCTATGAGGTGTATTCTGGCACTTGCTAAATCATACACATTATCTGATTCCCCAAATCCTTAATGCAGCTGCTGTAGAGCAGCCAAACATCGGCGCTATCATGCATAAGTGCCGCACTTCAACTGTATTTTTAATGTTATCTTTTTTTAATCAAAACCTTTGCTTTCTCCTTATGTTTCCTCTTAAATTTAATCACTCTTGTGACGGGCGAGCTAACTCTATTATGGCGGTACTTAGCTAGAACAAAAGAATTCACTCAAGGTCTCGTTTAAGTGCTTCTGTACCCTCACGATGCCCTTGCATGCTGAATAGAGCAAGGTTTTTTTTAATGTGTGTGTGTGTGTGTGTGTTTCTGCCTGTGTGCAAGTGTGATTGTGTGGATGTCAGGCATGCGTCATGCGTAGGTGTGTGTGCTTGTGTACATGCCCTGCGTGGGTTTGTGTACAACCCCCTCCCCGTGATACTTACTACCCCCCCCCTCCCAAAAAAAATAAATAAAAATACACACACACACACACACACATCCCTCTTCCCCTCCATCACCACATTAAGTGTTATTTGCAAAACAACACAATCGTGTGAGACAAAGCAAGGCTTCTGGGTGAGCATTAAAAAGAGAGCATGGAAACAACAGAAACTGGCCTGTACCACTTGACCCTATGGAAGAGGGTGGGGTGGTGGGGTGATGAGGTGGTGATGAGGTGGTGTGGGAGGGGATTTGTAAACCAAGGGGAGCGATAATCCCTCCAGTCTTTGCGGGCCCCCCCTCCGTGCTTACTCTATAACGTGGCGTGCTGGGCTGCCAATCACTCAACAAAGCTGTCTGTAAGGGGATTATGAACCCACGGACCCTCCCTCCTCCTCATCTCCCCTCTTTTTCTCCCCCTTTTGCCCCCCCCCTTCTCCATTCATTTGCTTCTCTTTCTCCCATTGCCACCTCTTGCATCCTGCCCATGGTTTCCGCCTTCAAACCTACCTGTCAGTCTGCTTGTCCAGTGTCCTCTCACAACAAAGTGTGTCTTTCTCCCAACACACATTTTGCTTTGCTGTCTGAAGCTTAGTTTATCTTCAGCTTTCCATCCGTTCCTCCTCTGTCCTCCGTAAGCCCCATTTCTCTCCTCTCTAAAGCCCTTTGCACTCTTTCTCTATCTCTCCGTCCCACCCGTGTTTTATTTCTCACCTGGACAAGTGACAGGTGTTTGCTAGTGTGTTTGTGTATGTGTGCCTGCAGTGCACCCACACAAGAATAACAAGTTTGGCAGCACAAACTGCTGAGGAAAAAAAGTTACAAAAGATAATTAATGCAACCTGGGACCACATCAGTAATATATGCTGTTGTAGTGGTGGGTGGTCATATTGAAGATGGCCAAAGTTTCAACAAATGATCCCTATGAGCCAAAAGGTGAGGCTTCACACTGCTCTAGACGGCTCAGATTCTCAGATCTGTGTGATGTCACTAAGAGTGGATCTCCCTAATATGCACATATCAGGTGGCTGGACAGCTCTGGCTGCTCGATGAACGTGAATCCTGCAAAGCTACTGTAGTGGAGTCCAAGAATAAAAATATTTCAGAACTCGAAATGAGCTTTAAGAATCCATTTGCATGCAAACCCATTTTCACACCTTTTCACAAGTTTTTTTGTGGCCTGTGCGCCCTCATAATATAGACACACCGAGCTGTCGTCTGGCTAAATGTCACCTTTCCTATAAATGTGATGAATGGCTTGCAGTCCTATCTTATCTCTCTGTCCTTAACGGTGCCGTTTTAAACCCAAGCAATGCTTCCATCGGCTGCTGCAGGTGGTGACAGCCTCTCCTCCCACAGTCACCCTCCATTAATCCATCGCTTTTCCCCGCCGACTATCTCCCCATCTACCCGTCTGTTAAAATGTCTGTTTAGTTTAAACGTCTGTCTGTGCCCAGACGAGCTTTCACTCTTCACCTCCTTTAACCGGTTCGACCACCTCTGTTGTCCTGTTTTATTTCCTGCTGTCTCCTTTTGTTTTTAAAAGGACTCTGTGCTTTGCATGCACCGTCTCCTGCTTTCTGATGGCAAGCAGTGGGCCACAGTGAGTTTCTGGATCTCTTCTGGTTAATCTGGCTCAATCCTGTGAGTAATCTTGTGGCTTTAATAAAGCAATCGTGGGTCAGCCCTGCATGGGCGAAATGAAGGTTTATCCTCCTGCTAGTTGTGAAAAAAAGGGACCAAGTGGTCAGAGCTTTTACAGTTTCACTGAAATGTAATTAAAATTTCAGTTGTGTTGTGTTTTGTTAGGTTCAATTCATTTTAGCATCTTAGCAGTGTTTTTAAAGGTAACCATACTCATTTCCAGAGCCATGTTTTTATTCTTTGACTCTACTAGACTAACTTTGCACCTTTCCTCTGATTGGCTGCCCATCATAAACAGGAGGTTTGAAAAGCAGGTGGGTGGGACTTGTGTGCTCACCATTAGCAGCACTAGAAGAGAGGTGAAGGAGAAAAAACTCTGAAACCAAATATTTAGAGCAGTGTAACCCTGAGCTTTTGGCTCACAGGGATCACTTGTACTTATGCTGATTTTTACTATATATATATATATATATATATATATATATATATGACAGAAAATAAGGAAAAGCTTAAAAAAATCAAATAAAATCTTTGATTTCTGCACTGGCTAAAGTTTAGTGTGTTGGCTTGTTTGTACCGTGATTTATATCTCATTTCAGTTGATCTGAAAGTGCTTTTATTCAATGGCTAGATCTTTACTTCTTGTTAGCAATAATAACCCTGAAGGAGACTATGATGCAAAGAGACTTCAATTTAGGAAAAAGAAAAAAAAAATGGCGAAGAGATGGAGAGAAGCTGAGATTTAACAACCATTCATTTTGCCATTAAGACAGAGAGATTAGACAACGACAGAGAGCAAAAGTGAGGGAGAAGAGACTTAATGCCTGCGACAGGGGTGTTATCTAGCAGGCAGCTGATGGGTTTTAACAGCTGTGTTATCTTGTGTATCTCATATTGGATTTAACTTCATTCTCTTACATGTGTCGTTCTCTGATTGACGCCCTGATTAAATACTTCCACTGGCAGAGAAACTGAAAGAAAAGACAAAAAAAAAAACGAGAAATGGGTGAGGAAGTGGGGAGAAGAGGGCCAAGCAGCAGTGCTTGAACTGGGCTGGTGCTCTCTTGCACTGTGTCCTGGCTTAAGTCATTACTTGTTGGTCAAAACTACCAATTTCCACCTTATTGCATTGCAAGTTGGAGGGGGGAAAAAAAAAAAAGGTGTTGGACATGTGCTGGTTTGTGCAAGCTGCCATGGAGCCTGTTGCCTGCAGCCTAACATCTTAATTTGGCAGTTTCTGCTTGTAGCATTGCTCCCTGCAATATCAAAAATGGTTCTGATCACATAGTACAGAATATGTCCATATCTTGTTTTGTAGACCTGTTTTTTTTTCTATTCCTTTTTTTATCAAAGACTAGAGCCAACTTCAGACCGATTTCACCACTGTGTCGAAAAAACATCCAATTAAATGGAGCTGACAATGCAGCAGGGGTGCCACTTCCACAGGAGCTCCAGACAAAAAAAAACAAACAAAAAAAAACAAACCAAATAATAATAATAAAAAAAAAAAAACAGGTTTGAACAGGTGCCTTCAAAACTCTGTTACCTTGTGATAAATACAAAAAGCATTACATTGTATTCCCTGCCAGTGTTTCAGTCTCCCGTTGGTTTGCTGTTGTCAAAGGTTTAGTGTGAAAAAGCAGCAGGGAGACCGTTTGCACAGTCTTATGCGGGATTTACAGTACTTGCCTACACAGAGGGGTTTGCAACCTATGCAAGCGTAGTATGTAGCTCAACGTGGATGACGCTGTGAGTAGGTCGTGTTTTGATTGGCCGATAAGTGGGCCGTAACGTAAGATTTGAAATTATATTCTCATTTTAAGTAAAAGATAATCCAGGGTATGATTCAGGGTGTGGTTACTTCAGTGTGTAGGTGTGCAGCGCCCTTGGTTTCTCAGTCAGATCCATCTGTGTCTGTTTGCATGATGTGTGCCATTTGCGCACATAAATTAAAGACAGTTTCCAGCAGTACTTTAAAAGCACTTCTGAAATTGAAATATTTCGTGCGGTTTAGGTGAAGGGTCACATTACGCCCACTTGCAAGCCTGCGCTATCCACTCATCTGCACAATCTGACGTCACACAGGCTTTGTGCTGGCAGGCTGAAGACCGGCTAATGTCCGATATGACTCCCTTTAACACACTCGCGTGTTCACAGCTGCAGCGCGGCTTATATTAAAGAGTAAAATTAAGGCTGATATCTGGAAAAAAAACAGCATGTAAGTGATGATCAAAACTGAGATTAGGTTAGAATGGAAAGACTTTCAGTTTTTCAGTAGGTTTTCACAGCTTGACCACAACAATATGGCTCAGGGCAGCTTTCCACTGCTGTGGAAGGCCAGAGTGGAAACATGTTCACAGCTTGGCATGCTTTGGCCCAATTAAAATGCCACAATACAAATACTACTCGCTTAAACAGACCGCAAGAGGTTAAAGGTCAGAGGGCAAGCGAGGTCCTCGAAAATCCATAAATGGTCTGTACAGGAGCTGTTGGATTTGTGCACATGAGGCAGCGTTGCTTAGTAATTTGCACACTCAAGTGAAATGAATAATTCTCGTGTGCTGCATGTGCACATGCTGTGCAGGATGCTGATGCTTTTAGCGCTGCTACACTTTAGCTTCTGTTCAAGCGTGGATGAAAAACAAAGGCGGAGGAGAGAAGTAAGAAAATAGAGGGAGGAAATAGGGTTTAGAATAAAAGGGAATGAAGAAGAAAGGTAAAAGTTGAGAATGTGTCATACCCCTTATTAGAAACTGTGACTCTGATCTGCTCAATCTCATCTCACACCTCCGCCTTTGCACCCCCCCACCCACCCCCACTCAGCTTTCCCTTTGTCGTATCTACCTCTCGCCATTTCTCACTCTTTCCCTCTTTCATACCCTGCAGTCTCTCACCAGCACAAAACTTCTCCTGCTCGGTTTGGTGCGCAGCCTGTCAAGCTTGCTTTGAATACACATACACGCCAGCATATACTTCTGTAACTCCAAGGGAATAATAGAATCAAGGAATACTCAGAGATAAAGCAGTGAGGGGGGGTGGGATGGGGGGGCGGCGGGGGGGGGGGGGGGGGGGGGGCGAATAAAGGGATAAAGCAGACTGAGAGGGATAGAGAGCCTCATATTATTAATTTAGCTGGAGAAAGAGAAAAAGTAGGAATTTCATTCAATCCCCCCCCCCCCCCCACACCGCTGCTTCCATAAAGCTCTATAGTGGTGCACAATGGAGAGATTGAAGCAGGAGGGGGCAGAAACAGAGGTAGAGATAATCCATCCTGGTGCATAAGCCATGGAGTTCAATGTTTCACAGCATCAACTTGGCCTGCTTTTATCCCTCCCCCATCATGACTCTGGATCTAATTTCCTTATATCACTCCCTCTCTATCGTTCATTCACATTTTTTTTTTACCTTCTTCTTCTTAGCTCTTCCATTTACCTCTTTGTGGGTGCTCTCCCTAAGCCCCCGATATCTCTTCCAAACCTATAGATGAGAATAAATCTGCCCACACCCAGCCAGGAGTGTGTGTTTGTATCTTTACACACACACACACACACACATGACATACAGAAACTCTTTGTGTCCCATATGCGTGCATCACATGCCAGGGTATGATTTTGCTGTGCGGTTGAGAGTGTATGTTTGCAGTTGGCAGCCCACTTGCCCGTCGAATTTGGCAGAATATCTCCTCATCTGGCACGGGAAGAAGAGAGGGCGTCCCATAGCGAGGGATTACACTGACTTACACAAGCATACACACGTGCATACCCGCATTTATTGGCACATATTTGCACATTAAGAAATGCAAAAACCCCATGCTTTCAGCCACACACGGACTCATTCGAGGTGGCTTGTGCCTTCAGACGCCAGGATATCGGTTTCTGTAAATTTATTACCAAGCATTATGAGCTGGAGGAGTTTGGAGAGAGAGAGGTCCGGTGCCTCAAAGAGAAAATGCATCCCTAAATAAACGCTCTGTGCATGACTCCTTGAGGCTTAATGCGTTGAAGGGAGAGTAAATATTTTTATCCACATGCAGAGAGATCTTGACGCTCCTTTATGTTGCTATAAACCAAGCTGTCTCTGCAGGATGTGTCTGGTGTTGTGAAGCAGCTTTCTAGCCTCCCTGCCCGACATGAAGTGAAATGCCAATGGAATGCATTTCTGTAATGGGCCTGCTGACAGTGCAGCAGCTACAAGCACAGAGAGGAAATAGTCTCCAGAAGCCTGTTACTGTAAAGTGTTTCTTTGTCTCGGAAGAGAGCTTTTTTGTGGGAAGGGGGGGGGCTGGAGAGGGGATGGAGGGGGCAGGCCCAGCTCTTTGTATGAACCTGATTGATAGGTGTGTGTGACCTTTAGCACCTCTTGAGAAATCCAACAAGTCATTCTCTCACCTTATATTTAGTCCCCTCCGTATCTGCTCCACGCACACACATGCACAGACAGGCCCCTGGACAGAAACCTAATTCTGTCTTTTCTTTCTCTCCTTTTCAAAAACCTCCCAATTATAGCCACTCCATTTTCCACCTCCCATCCTCTCGCCTTCCACCCCCCCCCCCCCCTTCTTAACGAGCAATCTCGTTAATGTCAGAGCGCCTCGTTCCTTTTCTCATTCTGTCTCTCATTCAGGCTTTTTTGGCCCATAGAGGGAGGAAAAGAGAATGGAGATATGAAGAAGTGGAGATGGAGAAATCAGAGCTGAGCTGAAAGAACAAGCTGCAGATGAGAGAGGCTGAGAGGAGGCACAGGGTGTGGGCAGAGAGGAGCCAGAGCCCGACGTAATAATGGCCAGACAAGTGTGTGAGATTACTGCCCTGGTTTCAGGGGGGACATAATTATATGCTGCACAGTCTGTCAGAAAGAATGAGATGAGGGGGCTGTATTTAGTGATGCACCAGTGAGAGATCGGTGAGGCGAGGGCGACGACTAAATCTGTGCCACAGCCTGGGCAGTTGGAGACCTGTGTGTGTGTGTGTGTGTGTGTGTGTGTAGGGATGAGTAATGCTAAGCCATTGAATGCTGTAAATTATTCAGAGGCTTCATGCATGGAAACATTATAATTCCATGTCTGAGTGTGAATTACCCTCTATTTTACCCCCAGGCACACGTCTCACTCTTGCCCAAGGCCTCATGGGAGATTAAAGGGAGAAAATACTGCGAAAGCTGGACCAGCATATAAAACCACATGGAGTGGCCAGATATCCCAGCGGGATGCGGCACTTCTCCTGTCCGCTCAGTGAAGTCGCTTTGAATCAATCTCGCTGCTTGTTATCTCGTTCTGCTTCCGTGCGTCCTTAACGGGAAGAAAAGGTCCGGCAAATTGAAACAAAAATCTAAATTAGGTTTGGGTCATTTTTTTTTTTTTTTTTGTGATTAGTGTCCGGTGGTTAAAACCTGAACTTAACTGTAAGGTCAAGACTGCAAAAGTTTCCATCAGTTTCTCTTTCTGCCGCATTGCGCGCTAGCCGCCCTTCAGCATCCTTATTTGGGCTTTAGTGATAAATTAACCATTTATTATTTATGGAAGGAAACTGAACCGGTAGAACATCGGTTCTCGGACATTTCAGGCATTTGTTTTTGCTTTACAGTGGGTAGCTTTGAGCGCACAACAAGGTGTTACGCACCGTTAAAGGCTGATAAGTCGCATTGCCTCAAAATAGTCAAAGAGCTCCACTTGATTTGAGGTTAATACAAGTACAATCCCAGCTGCCACAGGGCAAAATGAAGGGTACACCCTGGACAGGTCATATATCCATCATTACTTTCAAATAAAAAAATAATAATAAAAAATGTCTATACATTTAGGTATGTTTACATGTCAGTTATTTTTATCTTATCCTGTCTGGGATCATGAGCTGGATGGACACGGAGCCTCATATTTGCATGCGTCTTTCCATTTTGATTTGAATACATAACTGCTGAAACAAGTTCACTTGTAAGGTCTGATCTTCGACTCTCCTAAACTTTCACTTTTGAGCCAAATTTAACCAGATTTTAGCCCACGCGGCTGTGTGCCATCTGCGCGGCATTCACACTCCTGATCAACGGACTGGAGCAAACCACTGAAAAGACACGACGGCAAGCGCGTGACCAAAAATGTAAATCGCAACAACGGGCATTAAACACGAGAGTCTGAGCACGATTAGCAAAATGTTCCCTTAATCTGCAGCTCGTGGATTCTGCTGATGCTCCTCCTCCTCGTCCCGAACCGTGCTGTCAGATTAAAGCTTCCCTGAGTGTCCCGTCTCCTCCTCGCAGTGGACACAAACTAAAGTTTGATAGGAGCGGGGTTTGTCGGGTGTGCCTGTGCGTGTATGTGTGTTGGGTGTGAGTGGGAGGTGAACTAGCATGCAGCATTAGTTCTGCTTGAGCTGATGTGTTAATTAGCCAGCCGGGTGCATAGATAATTAATGAGAATCATGATTAATGACTGTACAGTATGCATGGCTAAGGCGGAACGCGACTCACTGATAAGGCGGAAGGAGGAGGAGGAGGATCACCGGCTATTCACCCTCTGCTGAGTGCTCGTCGGGTTTGCGTGTGCGCCTGCGTGTGCCGGGAAAACATGTTTGCTTCTAAGCGTTTGCACATGTGAGTTTGTGTATCTGAATGATTTGTGTGTGCTGCCAGGCGTGGGCACTGATGCCAGTGTGAGTTAGCAGGCCTGGCAGTCGGTAGGCCTAATAACAGACTGCAGCAGGTCAGGGGGGCATTTAACACTTCTAAACACACTGGCAGGGCTGACCACTGATGCCAGATCAGAGGGAGGACCTCACACTCAGATCAACACTGAAATGAAGGACATCAAAACTGATCTGGTGTTTTACATTCTTTTTGGGTTGAGTCTCTTTTTTATTTTTTTTTATTTTTGCATGTCTTCATTGCAAGAAAATCCTTTTGTGTCTGCAGTCAGTTCCTTCAAATTAGCCAGTGGAGCAAGAATATTTCACTGTTTCCAATACAGATCAGCTTGTTTAAATTATTTCCCCCAAATCAAGTCATTTTTGTTGATTTCTGATGTATACCAGCTCATGGAAAAGTCTTCTAAAAGTTTATTACTCTTGGAAAAGAGTTGAATTTGCTGTTGCTGCGCTGGCAGATGTTCAGCTTTTGAGACAATAAGATTTTTCTGCTCTAATGTAGACAGAAATTACTGTATCAGATTGAGAATGCATGGGGATTTGTGGAGTTTCCACAACAACCTCAAAACAGTAAGTGAAGGACAAAAAAAAAAAAAAAACTAGTTTTTAAGCCCATGTGGATGAGAAGTCCTTGAAATACCCAGAAATGGAAATTTGAGCACTCGCTTTTGTACGACGACTGGGTTTTTGTTAAGATCAGAAGCTTCAGAACAGCGACTAAATTGTCTCCGAAGTTAACAAAAGTGGGGGAAAAAAAAAATGTTTGCAAATGAACTAATAAAACATCAGTTTTGTTTCTGCGGAACAACACTGATTCCTCACAGCAACAGAAACCATCCTTTGTGTAACGGGAGATCACAGGTTAGCGAGGCCGCATCACAGCGAGGAGAAACAAATCGGCTACTAATGTAATCACTGCATCTGTAAAAGGAAGCAGACTAGATGGCTAAATGAAATAAGAGAAATAAACACTTCTTAGACAGCGTTCTTCGGATTCTTGCTCAGTTTTGAGGCAGAACTGGTTTGATCTTACAGGTCAGTGAGGGACAAGAGTTGCGCAGGGAAAAGTAAATGATAAACATGTCCATGTGGGGGAAAGGCAGGAAGCGCAGAATCAACCAAATTATGCTTTTGCAATTTGTTTGCTATGAATACTAACCCGACAGGCAAGAGGTGGCCGACCGCTGACCACAAGGACAATCAAGGTTTTGACCTCCCATTGGTGCAACCAGCAACATATGATACTGTGTCACCCAATGAGACGGGAGGCTGTTTCCCAGCCTCCCGCGGGGGTGACATACCAGAGCTCGCCCTGTATGTGCGCGTGTTAATCTGCTTTGTCTGGCTGCATGCACCATCAGCACTCAAGCATGACCTTTAACCTCCAACCTCAAATAAAGGAGGAGGGTGAGAGTTAGATTTAGATCTGTGGCGTGGCGTGGAGAGGGGACGGAAACTGTGTTTAAGGGTGTTTGTGCATCTGTGCAGCGGAGAAAGAGATGTGGTGGGGAGGGGGGGGGTAGCGAGAGTAAGGAGGCCGGAGATAAGAAGCGAATGAGGAGGAACAGACATGAAGAACAGTATGTTCTGCACTTTCTTCTCTCCTTTCTCTGATGAGGAGACAAATAGCTATTGTCATCTAAGAGATGCTGGAAAAAGCGACTCGCGCTCACGCTCCCTTTGTCTCCCAGCTCTGTGCTTGAGAAGAGATGACAAAGGCCATTTTCATGCTCGGCGTCTATCTCTGTCGCCTCCTCCTCCTCTTTTCCCTCTTCTCACTTTTAAACCCCTGTCCTCCAAACCATCCTCCTTTCTCTCACGCTGAGCCACCTCTTTAGTCATGCCTTAGCCTTTCCTTTCTCCTTCCCCTTTCCCCTCCTGTGTCACCACATCCTCGCCTTCAGCCCTTCTGCCCTTCATCCATCCCATTCGTCCTTTCAACTGACACACTCCTCTTCTGGGGGTCGGCCTAATTATTCCTCATCTTTTCCATCATTTTAGTCCGCTACGTCTTCCTGACTCGCACACCTGTAACCCAGCATGCATCTTTTCCTTTCATCCATCCTTCCTTCTCTTCATTACTCTCCGCTTGCTAAATTTCCACCCCGTTTCTTCACTCTTGCACAAACTTACGTAAGTTTGAGCGCTCTGCTTCTCTACCTAATTCCATGTTTCCTCTCATTTTCCTGCTCTTGTTCTGTTTTTCCTCTCCTTTCCTCTCTCTGATTTTGCACCTGTTTATGCGCCGGCTGCTCTCCTTTTCTCACCATCTTACCACTTTTAGCTGTCAATCAACAAGTCACTAAGGCTCCCCCTCCCTCCCTCTCTTTCTCTCTCTCTCCCTCGCTCTCCCAATCTCTCGCTCTCTTTTTTTTGTTGCCAAGACCATAAACATGTACTCAATTTGAACCAGTTGCACTCAATCCAATTTCTGTCTTTGAAGCAAAAGCAGAGTGTTGCAATCCAGAGATTTGGGTGGCTGTACAGGGAGATGTGCATAGAAAAGCAGATAGGAGGGGAAACCCCCCCCCAAAAAACAAAACTCCCTTTCCTTCTCACTCTTCTCCTTTTCATTGTCAGCCAGCGGCCTCTGTGGAGTTCCCACAAAACAAAGGGAGAAATAAAACTGTATTTTTAGACCCCTTTCATTTTTCATTACCATAATGATTCAGGCTTTGTAGAATCTTTTCATTTATATTTGACTGTGTGTGTGTATGTGTGTGTGTGTTCAACAGGGTGTGCAGGGTGTTTCTTTTTGCTGCACTGCCGCTCTCCCCACTCGGGAGCCCAGAGGTTGAAAAAGAGAGCGCGCGCGCGCATACACACACACACACTCTACAAATCAGTCATACTCATCCCCAGCCGTGCCTCCTGTCTATTTATTCCTCGATTCATCCGATTCTTTATTTATTTTACACGCTGCTTCCTAATGCAAATAGGTTTGTCTGCTCCCCGCTGAACTGTGGGAGCAGCATGGGACTGGGAGTGTGTGTTTCTGTGTGGTGTGTGTGTGTGTGTGTGTGTGTGTGTGTGTGCAAGCGAGTAAGTGAATCCATGTGCGCGCGGGAGGAATGGGTGAGAGTTTATACATGTGTGTGCGTGAGTTTGTGTGTGTCTGTGGGACCCAGTGAGTAATAGAGCCAAAGTCCTTATCTGTCACCAGAGAGCTGCCTGGCTCTCTCTCAGCTGTCAATCATCCAGCCCCAGAGACAAACACTCTGCTTCAAACACTATGAGAGGCAGAGAGAGAGAGGATGAGGGATGGATGAGGTAAAAAGGGAGGCAGGAGGGGAGGCGGGAAGTGAAGGAGCAAAGACGAGACGGAGGGATAAGAAAAAAGATGGAAAGAAAGCGAAGGAGTGCAAACGGGAGGAGGCAGGTGTGGAGGGACGGGAGAAAAGTGAAGGACAAAAGGATAGAAGTTGTGATAAAAGTGGAGGGAGGAGGAGGGAGGGGAGGAGAGGAGGTGATGGTTTCAACACCTCTGTTGTGTGTTTTTCAGGCCCCGCAGGTAAACGGGGAATGGAACTTTTAAAACACTTCACCCGCATGAATTAGACAGGCCCCTTGAAAATACCCGGGCGACTTTTTGAAAAAGCCACTCTTTAGAAAATAAAGAGGAAGAGAAGTGGCGAGGTACGCACACGGACGTGCTCAAGCACACGCCCACATACAGCCATGCACTCTCATACTGACACGCATACGCATTCTGGCAGAGCTATCAGCAATGAAATATTGGCATGACACTCTTCAATATCCTGACGGGAGTGAATAGGATTTTTTTGATGACCCGGAGGCTTTCTCTTTCAGTTGGTGTGCGGGCATGTGTGCGCATCTTATTGCACTTATGTGTGCCTGTTTGCAATTGAGCCAGTCATCAGCCGGCCCTGGACCCCGTCTGTCCTACTTTCATCCCTCCCTCCCCGACTGCTCAGAGTCTCGGCTCTCGCAGCAGGCTAACTGTTGATTTTACCGCGGGGCTCCACAACCCCTGGGTCGAGCCGGGACTGCCGCTCCAGCGCTTTCCCCTAAGCCCTTAAATCTTCCTTCAGCTGAGAATTGCAGGGGGGGGGGACCAAGGAGGAGGGCGAAAAAAAGAGAGAGAGGGAGCAACAGAGGGTTTGAGCCCCAAATCGCTTCAAGATGCGTTCCACTGGAGTCGGAGTAGCTGAGAATCTGGGAGTCGGGTAGCGCTGCTCGTAGCCTTTGGGGAAACCAACTGGAAGCCAGGTTCCCATTTCCAATGGTGGATTAAGCGCTGCTGCAGATACACGAGGCCCCCTGGGATGCACACAGCAAACACACATATCCTTGGGCGACTCCTTCAGAATAATATAGTTCCCATACCACAACTTCCCTTGACCTTATTTCTATTATTTTAACATTTTATGCTAAATTGTAAAACTGAAATACAAAAAAATGACATATTGTGATTTTGCAAGAGGTAACTGGATTAAACTTATTGATCTTTGCAGTGACTGCCCCGCAATCTCACAGTTACAACAACGCTCCGGGGAGTCAGTGCTCTGACAAATCAAATCAAAAGATCAGATTTCGGTCATATTTTTGTGTATCCAGGGGTTTTTTTTTCTCTCTGTTGTTCCATTACAGTACTAAACCTGGTGACTACAGTGTTTTGAGGCAGTAAATAAATACGCAGCAGTTCAGCATGTGTATCAATCCACAGCTGAAAATAGTCCTGTGCAAATACTATTTACTGCTATTCAAAGACAGTGACCCTTTCTTTTAAAGACTATAACTGCGAGCATCAAAAATGAAAATGTTCCTGATTTTAGTGTTTTGATGGAATTTTCTTACATTTATATATATATATATATATATATATATATATATATATATATATATATATATATAAAATGTGAGTAGCTGTTCACATGCATTATTTTCCATATTTGCCTGCTTTGGAAAGAAGGGGGGGGGGGGTCTGTCCCATGAGCCTTTGCATGCTTGGTGGCCCCTTGGGGCCCCCTATGGATTACCATGCACTCCTGACACTATGGCCTGACTGAGCTTAAGTTGAGTCGCCTTTAGCTAAAGTTTCAGACTCCCTGCACCCTGTGGCCTCTTCGGAGTAAAGCTGAACCTCGACACACATACACACACACATACACACATGCACACACACAGAAAAGTGGCCTCACAGGTCACAGATGGGGAGAAGGGACCCTCGGGAGAATGGCTACATGCATGAGTGCGTGTGGATGCACTCAGACGCGCACACACAGACATACACACACAGGGAGCTTTGGAAATTTGGGCGACTGTGGCAGGTCGTAGTGCATGCCTCTCTTTCTCTGTGTGAAGCAAAGAGAATGTGAATGAGAGCCACTGCATGCATTATAACCTTCATTCCTCCAGAGCACTGGGTGACCTAATTAAATTAGTGAGGTGGTTGGAGTGAAAGAGTTGAAGCTCAAAGACTTTGCACCGCCACCGGCTGCCGCTATCCATGTATATTTGTGTTTATATGTCATTGTAGGCTGTACACTTAAACATACAGGACTTCACCAGGAGTTATAGGCATCTGTGGTGTCTGTGCGTGTATGTGTGTCTCAAGGGTACACTTCAGCCTCGTCGAGGGGTAGGCGTAGGTGTATCCATTTGTGGACTATAGGGGCACTCTCATTCGCTTCCTCTCTCTCATTCTCTTTTTCTCTCTTTCTCACACACTCATGTGCGCGCACACGAAGCTGTCAGGGCCCGCAGTACTCTGTCACCGCACACCTCCACTAGACCACCTTAATGGGACCAATCCAGACTGCTGCAAATCATCTGGAGTACATGCTGAAAATGGGAGAGAAAGAGGAAGCGGGGAGGGGAGGTGAGAGGAAAAGAGAGATAGGAGCGGGAAGAAATGGTGGTTTGAGACTGTTTAGGAGGGCAGAGACAGAAAAAGATGGAGAATATCTGCGGAAGTGAGTTTTTTTTTTTTTTTTTTAAAGTATGATTTTAGGCTCATATGATCACCCACAGGGACGGTTAAGTTTCTTTGTGGAACAATTCAAAAGCTTTAGACAAAAAAAAAAAAAACCTGTCTGTGGCTTTATGGTTGCTGGTTAGTCGTCAAGTTCAGAAATGAAAAACCGAGGGGGGAAACTGCGCCTTTCTTTATGGGATGAGAATATTCTCCTGTTTCTTAAACCAAACAAACTGTTTTATAACCTGTTAGATTTTCTCAAACAATCGTAAAGCTGAAACTGAGCCTGTTTTTATTGAGTTAATGTTTTAGAGATCGGTGCTTTTTACAGGTCGGTCACTGCCTTAATCAGGTCTCAGCGATCTCACAGAGACTGAAGAACGGTAAAATATATTAGGAAAAAATAATTTACTAAAAAAAAAAAACAAGCAGATCAATGAAATGAAATACAAATGAGAAACAGGAAAAAGTTGATATAATTTAGACAAACTAGTGTCTTTAAAACAAATGAAAACTGGTGCTGTATTAGTGATTTGTAGAATTAGCATGAAAATGTTATGTGTTTTAAAGGGGAACTGTTGTGCTCATTTCCAGAACCGTATTTTTACTCTTGGACACCCCTAGACCAGCTTTGCATGATACAGTTCATGCACTGCCTGAAAGAAGCTGTTTTACCTCCATTTCCCTCCTTTTAAAGCAGCTTTCTTCTGATTGGCTGTCTCTCCAAAACAGAAGACTTGGAAGAGCAGTAGCTTTAGCTTTTGGCTAATCTTTTTCGTATCCCTCCTTCCTATCTTCTTCATATATGCTTATCCACCACTGTAGCAGTGTAGATATGTGTGTGAGAAATAAGGAAAAGTAGAACAACGTTGCTAAAAGTAAATTTTTGGGGGGGGTTGATAATTATGTGCGGATGTTTTTCATTGTTCTGTTTTTGTACTGCTTTACACCGATTTTTGTTTCTTCTAAAGCTGCAAACACTTTAGGTGACACACGCTTGGCAGGATAGAAACAAAATAGAAGATTTCAGTGAAGAAAAGGTATAGAGAGGTGGAGAGACAGAGCAAGGAGGGGGCTCGCTGAGACATGAGAGATTGAATGCAGTGCAGTTTCTAGAACTCACTTTTAGCGAATGTTTGGAGGAGTCAAAAGGAGCCACGAACAAAAGTTCTGAGCCAAAGATGCGGGAGCAGAAACATAAAAAATACAGGAACAAGGATGCAAATGAGAGAGAGAGAGAGATGACGAAGAAGAGAGGAGGAGATGTTTGCTTGAGAAAAGTTTCTGTTGACCTGAATATGGCTGCGTTGTTCAGCTTTGTTCAGAGAGAGGGGGGGGGGGGGGGGAAGTCTTTTTCCATAGCTGCTTAGTTAGTTCTCGCTTCTCTTTATGATGCAGCTACAAGTTTCAGCTTAATGTGATACGCTCCTCTGCTGCATTGTATTGTATGGGATGGTATTGAGCGCAGCAGGAGCACAGCAGCAAGGGACACGAAGTGCGTGTGTGCGTGTGTGTTTATGAGGGAGACAAACATAGTGAGTACCTCTGTGTGTGTACGTGCTCTTTGCAAATGCCAAGGCATCCAGCGTGCCTCCATCCCGAGTCTCTGTGGTTATCCGGGGTGTGATGTGTACTGGATGTGACACCGACGCTGCAGCATTCTGGACCGCCTCCGGACAGCAGGATGAGTGTGTGCGCGCGCGTGTATGTATGATGACAAGGACGGCGTTACCTTCAAAGTCCCATGATGCCGGCTAACTATTCAAACAAGGCTCTGCAACTCTACCTGCCTACTGCCACCTCCTGCGTCTCTGCCTCTCTTTCTCTCCCTCGTAAGCCTCATCAGTGTTGCTTTACCTTTCTCTTCAGCACCTCTTTTTCTCCCCCCCCCCCCCCCCCCCCCCCCACACACACACACACCTCCCGTTTCTCCCTCCCTCTCCCGCCATATGGAACCTATTACAGTCGTTGTCGTTTTTCACCACCAACATTCCTGAGGGGCTTTCCACCACTCACTGACTTTACATCAACCTTGTGCGCCTCCTTCCTTGTTCACACTCTTCTTCATAGTTGGCTTGTCTTTTGTCATTTCTCTCCTCTTTTTCTTTTTAACCTTTCAATATCCAGTTTCCTTACTGAAATATGTAACGTGTACATGATTTTTTTTTTTTACTTCTGGGCTACACGGAAGAAGAAAGTGAAAAACACTCACTGTAGCCTGGTGTTGTCTCATATTTTCATTTTTTTTTTTTGTTTGTTTATGTTACATCCTCTCTCTTTAGCTCCATTTGGGTCTCCAGCAATTACTAGGGGAGCTGCTTGAGGCACCATGTCAATAGCATTCTCAGCCCAGGGCATCAAACACTGCCTTTGTCATATGTCGCTCTGACACTGGTGCTTTGATGCTCTGCTTGTGGCAGTGTTTGACTTTGAGAGTTAACCGCACTCTTTTCAAAAGTGATAAAGTCGGGCTGGATTGGTTTTGGTTTGCTGATAAAATTCATTTGCACTCACTCGGCTTTGGCACTAAAAACTTCAGTCTGGCAGAATCTGAAGCGGGACTCTACGCAGGAAAATCTCTTCAAAAGTTGCATACACATGCTCAGACTGTGTAGTGGAGGCCCCAGAGGTGAGCGCAGACAGGAGATCCGTGAGCAAGGTTATTGGAGAGTGGGCAGGCAGGAAAACCAGACTGGAGAGCAAGAGGCTGAGATGCTGGCTGGCACACGCAGGAAATCTGGAGCGGAACAAGAATCGGGGTTAGTAACTTGGAAAACATATTTAGAGAGAAAACAAATTTCACTAGAGAGCCTAAACAAATATTACCAGAAAGACTGTTGGAGCAGTCTGTAGGAGAGTGGGTGGGAGAGCCGGTCCTTACGTACTGCAGGTAAGTGATGGTTGGATCGGTGCACAGGCTAACAAATAAGTGGAAATCACAGGCAGCCACACCTTTAGGGAGGAACCAGGAAGCTAGGGAGTGATGCAAAAAACAGGTAGCGACCATAACAAAAGTACTCGGTTAGGTGGTTTGCTTTAAAATATGTTTAAAAAGGATTCCTACCCAAACAAATTTGATGCAAAAATGTAGTTTACAAGCCTTTTTATGCGACAAGTTGGTAGTGAGAGCCTTTCCCTATTGCCATAAACACGTTGCATCACAGCACCGACCTTTAAGGACACCTTCTTTGAGACACCGGTGACTTTGACTGCATTGCAGTATTTGATGCCCACGTTCAATAGTTGGTTTGATCTTCAGAAAACAGCTTCGCGCTGTGGCTGAAAATGACTAACATAAAACATCCTCATTGATGTTCCTCTGTATGATACTCAGAGCCAAAGATGGGGTATTTTTTTAAGGCTGCGTGAGTAGTTCTCATGTTTCTTTTGTAAAATATTCCCAAATCAAATTCTGTCAGACATGTTTGCTATCTTTGGAAGCCTCTTGATGTCCACTAGAATTAAAGATGCGCTTTCGCAGAGCTGACCGAAGATTTACCGCCCAGCGTGTGCGCCGACTGACTCACCGGTGGGAGATTGTGAGATAAAGGAGGTGAGCCCGTTTTACAGTGTTGAAGTTACGCCCAACTATATGATATATATCGTTAAAGCGAAAACAGAACCACTTGGAAGGAAAGCAAGCTTGTAAGATTCACTCTCCCTCCTCCAAATCCCCCACCCCAACCCCCCCACCTCGGTCAAACTCACATCCATTTCGCCATTTCATCCATAATAGAAATGTTCAGAGGTATCTGGGCCATGCCTTCTAGAGAGACTCAAACTCTCATCAATTTACATTATAGCCCTCTCTTCTCCCCCTCTGTCTCTTCCTAACCCTTTTCTGTCTCCCTCTACCACGTACAAATGCTCCTCTATCTCTCTCTCCAGCTCTATACACACAGTCAAAGACCACTTTCTGCAGCTCTTCTCCAGGGTATATGGTTCTTTAATGAAGACAGTAATAATGATTATGGATATTTTAAAACCGTCTGTCTGCCCTGCGCACTGATGGGAGCAGAAGCTGCAGCGTCTGCATGCAAAAGGTCCCGTCAGATGATGCAGAATTTCAAATAGCTAAATTATAATCTTTAGTCATTATTTCCTACAACAGCTCGAGATGACAAATAACGTGCTGGAAGTTCGGGAATTATATTATTTCCTTTACTTGAGAAGCTACAGTGAGCAACCAACAGATTTTTTTTTTTTTTTTTTGCTTTAATGCAGTCAGACTGATGTTTGTGTCTGTATAAAAACACGAACAGGGTATTAATATATTATAGGATGACTCTGCACATGGGTACTGCTGAAGATGATAATAGCAATTTTTGATGCAAGGCCTCAAGTTCAAACCCGCAAAATGGTTTTCAAACAGCTTGTACATCCACTGAAAAGCCCGCTTTCAGTTGCAGAAATGATCAAAGATGAGGTCAAGATAAAAGAGCACAACATGAGTAACATTTAAAAGCTCCTGAATCATTTATCGTCCCGCCTATCAGACGGAGCGGCGGGCAAAAGATGTAGGTGAGGCGCGCAGAGGACAACGGGTCAATTTGATGGAACTGCGGCTCCTACAAGCACGTATAAAAGAAAGATCACACATTAGGTGAATTCATGTTCTATATAAACTCCCAACCATATGTTTTACATTATGCATTGTTGGTGTTTCTGGGGTTCTGATTGCTGCAACAGAAGAGTGGAAAATGAGAGCCGATCCTTCGCAGTGTGGGTTCTCTGCAGGAAAAAAAAAAAATCTTCACCGTAGCAAGTGATTTAATCCAGCATTGAGGCTTGAAATAATATTTTCCCTAAAGTGGTTAATACAGTCTGTCAGTGAAGTGAGATAATTTTGCTTTTCCAAATCTTTTAAATCATTTCATTCATACCTGAGGAATAATTATTTATTCTTTCAAGACTTTAACGCTTGTTTTGTGGGAAATTCATTGAAGTGCAGTGGAAGAAAATTAATTATGGCGCAGAATTCACTGTGCAAGTTTCACGTGTTTTCATCGAGTTTAAAAATTCCACGAAGGCTCGAATGACATGTTCAAAATGGACGTCTTCCGCTCTGTGTGTGTGTGTCTGTGTGTGTGTGTGTGTGTGTTTGCTCATTGTGGCATACTTTGGAAAGCACCTCTCCAGCAAATGAGACCCAGTGGATTTACTTTAGACAGCTACTAGATGGCCTGCAGGTGTTGCAGCTCAGTGGGCTTGTGTACGTGCGCGCTTGTCCTATAGAGTGTGTATTCCTCCCGTAGCCGATCGGTTTGCTACTCTTTAGTGGGCTGCTGTGCGTCTGACAGCGTGTGTACATTAATGGTGGGGCGGGGGGGGGCTGCACTGAGGGCCCCTGTGTGTGTGATTACACTGTGTATACCATGAGATTAGTGCAGACAGCTTTATGCGCAGGGCCCGCCATAAATCTCTCTCCCCCCCACCACCACCACCACAGAACCCAATACCGCCATCGTTTATTATTCTCTAATAGATCGGTCCTTTGCTGTCTGTCCTTGGCTTCCCGCTCACACCAGGTTGTGGTTAACTCAAGGACAAACCCCCCCCTCAGAGGATGGAGGAGGTTAAAGTTTAGAAGAGTTTCGAGTAAATCCTCCAGACTGATTTCATTTTGGTTTATTTTGTGTTCTCTGCCAGCTTCAGTGTCCGCTCCCATTTCTTTTCTTGTATTTTTTTTTTCTCTCGCCCTAGCCTTTTTATTTTTCCACATTTGTTGCAGTTGCAATCTGTCCAACTCCTTGCTTTCTCTTTGTCCTTATGTGTTTGCTCTGATGCTTTATCACTTGGAGTCCCACCTCTCTCTCTCTTTTGTCTCTCGCCTCATTCCCCCCCCCCCCCAGTATCCAGTTGGCTTTTTCTCTCATGGACTCGGCGCTCGCACTCCTCTGCCCTTCCCGCACCCCGCCCTGCCTTCATATTTCTCAAGTTCACACAGACATACATTTTGAACACACACCCCGACCCTTGTCCTCCCCCTCCTCCGGCTGCACCTGTGTGCCCGGCTTTGGTCTGGACATGGCTCAGGTTGCCTCTGTGGAATCTGGGAAATGTTGAAGCTGTCCGATATGCCACCTAGAGCAGGTAGAACGGGAGACAACATGCAGACGGATGGGGCAGAGAGATGGGAGCCACTCAGGCTTTTTGCTTCATTTGGTAAATTAATAAACAGTTGGTAAATCTTATTTAGCAGTGGTGGATATTTGGCAATAACGCTGATTAAACATCTCTTCTCAGTTTAAAACGAAAAAGATTCATAAGTGGCTGCTGCATTGAAATGGTGGTAGAGAGTGGGATGGGGAGGAGTGGAGGATGGGAAGCAGGAGGTGTAAGAGGTCGGGTGGGGAGGTCAGGGAGACTGACACTTGAGTCTTCTCAGCTCAGCTCGGGAGTCGCGGCAGGGTGACGCTTGGGTTGAGAAAATGATGTTTCTGTCCTCATAAAAGAGCTCCAAAGAAGAAAAGATTGTAATGCCCCCCCCCCCCCCCCCCCCTCCCCTCCCTCTCTCGCTCCATCTCTTCAACTCACGGCCTTCTCCTTTCTCCTCCCCCCACCCCCCTCGGTGTCACCTCTGGCCCCCTCCAACCTCCCACGCCATGTTTCAAAGTGTGGCCACATGAATGGCTCTATTGTTAACGGCCGAGAGAGAAAGGGGAAGGAGAGAGAGACGGGAGAGAGAGGGAGGCTGGACAGCAAAAGAGATGAGAGAAAGTGAGAGAGGATTTAAAAAAAAAAAAAAAGGCAGACACTCAGAGACACAGAGAGAGTGTCTCTCTCAGAGCGAAATGTGGCCAAAAAGAAAAGAGTAAAGGGAAATCGTAATGTTGCTCAGGGCTGTCTCTGAATGGGATGATTTATTTAGATGTGGTCACAGATGAACTCTGTAAAGTTGTTTATAAGTTCACCTCACTTCGCGTTCCCCTCTCCGCTCTCCGACTCTCCATCCAACCCCTCTGTGCTTTTCCTCGGGAAGTTTAACAGCCCCGTGGCACCTCTGAGATTCTGATGGCTCTAAAAATTAAACTGCACTTTCTGTCTAGACTTTAAGGTGGATTTTAACACATGCACTTCATAAAAAAAAAAAAAAAAGCAGAGTTTAAGGACTGTTTGAAAGCACCGGGTTTGTTGACACTGAAGGCCTCACACAGAGGGCATGGAAAGCACGGTCAGCGATAAACGCGCAGTATTTTTCTCTTTACCGCATGATTAGATTGGGACAAGGTCTTCCTAACTCCATCCTGTTTGCACTGCAAACACACACTGTCACTAACAAACACCAGGTTAACTTGGGTTAACTCAGCGAATCTGACACCCCGAGCATGGAGCCTATCAGAAAATTGAGTTCAGTTGTGGGAATGGGCTGGAAATCACTATCTTTCCATCCTTCTTTTTTTTTTTTTCTTTCCTCCTCCTACTTTCCTCATTTGTTTTCGCCTCCTCTCCCATGTTATATTTTAGGCTCTTTTTCTCATCCACCGTGGGGTGTTTGTGTCCGTGTTTCCTTTCTGCTTGTCTCTTTGTTGTCACTACATACCTTGCCTAACGTGTTCAATATTTTTTTTTTGTCCGCACTCCTCCTCTCTCTCTCTCTCTTTCACTTCACTGATTTCTCCATCTTTCTTCCTGCCATTCTTTTTCAAGCACTGCACCTGCCCAGTGGCATTTTACCTCTCAGAGCTCTCTCTCTCTCTCTCTTTCCGTCTCTCTCTGTGTTTTCTCAGCCACTCTGCAATGCAGCTCAGCTCTGACTCAGGGTACCATCAGATACCACTCAAAGAATGCGTCACACAGGAAGCAAAAGGTGCCTGTTGTTAAGGTGTGCTTGTGTGTGTGTGTGTGTGTGTGCGCTGGTTTTCATGTTTAGGAAAACCAAGTATGTGTGTTTGGATGTGGGTGGATGTGCTTGGGCAAACCTTTTGTGTTTAGCAGAAGGGCATTTGTATGGGTTTGTGTATGTGTTGAATAGATTTTTCTGATTAGGCTCTGCTACAGAAGCCTCAGGAACTAACACCATGTTTACAGTTCTTGCTCTATAAATGATGTGAGTGCATGTGCTGAAGCTGACAGGAAGGTGAAATAAATGTGTGCGTGTACATGTTGAGTGAAGCTGAGTGCCTGCCTCTCCAGTCTAAGTATTGCCTGATAACCCCGAGTGACCTGGGTAATGAGAAGTGGAACAGTGGCTTCCCAGCAGGCCTCTGGGCCTGCCTCAGCTAAAGCTCCTCCGCCGTGCAGTCTGCATTATGAAGCTTCCCTCCAGTGCACGCCGCTAGCCAAACACACCGACAGTCGGAGCTTACATCTCAATTTTTAGAGAGTCTAAGGCTGTTTAGATCACATTGCTATGAGGTTGTTATAGCCCGCTAGCCTGCATTGTATAGTCACTGTGGAGGAGCATGAAATCAGGAAAAACACACACATAAATAAAAAATCCTTCTCTCTTGGAAGTTCTAACAATTTGCATGGACAACCACAGCTTTTTGGCTCTTGTTATGTGGCCTTATTTCCCAAGAAATTCAATATAGCCTCCACAGCTGTGTTGCATGTTTTATCTTTTCTTAAATGTCTTTGTTTAGCCATGCTAACATGAAAGTCTGTTGGTATTGCTTACATGACAACGCCAGTGAAATTGTCTTTAACTTCAGCTAACAGTGCTAGCAAACTAAAATGCTAAACTAAGGTGGTGAAAACATTAAACACACCAGTGTAAACATTGCAAAATGACTCACTCAGAGTTTTATTAAAGCCAGTGTTCAGCATCCCCTGGAGCAGCTTATGCCTCTTTCCCACTTGGACCTACTTGACTTGGTTTTTAGGGTTTTCCATTAGGTGGTAGTACCTGCAATCAGATACTTTTTTAGTACCTACTCAGCCAGGGTTCCAAGAGATCTGAGTTAAGTCAAAAATGCATGCCACTGATTGGCCAGGGAGGGACATCACTAGATAAGTCATGAGAGTGACTCCTTCACAAGAATCAAACCTGGCAACGAGCGAAATGGCCACACACTATTCAATTCAGTTCAGTTCAATTTGTTTTTAATAGCGCCAAATCACAACAAAGTCGCCTCAAGGCGCTTTATATTGTAAGGTAAAACCATAAAATAATATGGAAAAAAGCCAATATGACTTCCAACATGACTTTGCATCAGTGGGAAGGAAAAACTCCCTTTTAACTCCCTTTCTGCTGGGACCAGTTGGGGGTGAGGGAAGGGAGGCGGGACAGGACCGTGCTTGGCGGCTGATGACAGAATCCAGAGGGAGCTAGACGGAGTGACCGTTTGTGTTTGGGTCGCATACAAATGACATCACCGGACTTTTTGGCTGCTTTGCTATAACAACTCTACCCACACTGAGGCGGTGCCCAATTGTAATGGAAAATGACCAAATTCAGGAGTGAGTCGAGTCGAGTCGAGCCGAGCAGGTGCTAGTGGAGCAGAGTAGAGGCTCCAGTTCTGGAAGGGAATTTCTCCATTGATGTTTCAGAAAATCTTTACAGAAATTGTTTTAAGCCTAGAACCAAGCTAACCAACTGTGAGGAGAATCATGACCATAAAAAGATTTGGATCAAAAAATAAAGGAAAATGAAAAAGGGCAAATAAAAGACTGTGAACATGCTTATGTTTAATGGTGAAAGAACTGCTCATCCTGTAACACATTACAAATCCGAGATTCCACAGCAAATTACTTCTAACCTTGAATTTAATCCTTTTCATCTTCATAGTTTTGTATAATAATGGTTTTGATTATACTTTGAAGTTTGTGCTGTGTAGTAAAGTATAGCCTAGTTACTGATAGCACACAGTGCTTTGTTCCTGACTGCAGTCACCACTCCTGTGGTTTCTGACGTTTGGCGCTCACTCAGTGACCTGATGTTTGCAGGTTTAAACACTTCGTCAGCAATAGTCCACTAATCTGAGATGCCACAGTTTCAATTTGGTAATTATTTAGTAGTTACTTTCCACAACATCACAAATAAAATGCTTTTTTTCGTAAAACGAGGTTTGATGTCATACAGGATTGCGGTTTTGACAGAAATGCATACCACCGTTTCACAGTGCTTTTGGTAGGTCTCCTTTGGATGGCTTATAACCAACATCCCTGTGGATGCTTCTGGAAATTCACTGTTGAGCTCTCTCACAGGAGGGACATGAATGACCAGGCAGAAGTGCAGGTAGTGCTCGATGCGGAGATCAGATAATCTAAACCGGGAAGACTCAGATTAGCCAGATTTATTCAGGCAGCAAAACAATACTTGTTTGCTTTCAGGGTTCCTGAAAATATAGCAAGAAAGACCACCCCCCCCCACACACACACTTGCTTTGTGTCCAAAGAAATTCATATCAAGTAACCAAGGTTAGGTTATCTCAGCCTTGGTGTGGCCTCAGAAATATGTAGCTCTAACAACAGTGCGACCAAATTGCATGAGATATGTAGGCTCCAGCGTTTTTGGAGGTTAACCCACAAATTGACAATCACTCTGCTTTCTCTATAGTCTTTATTGCGACTGTGTTTCATTAGCATGACGTTAGCAAGCCCACAACTTTAGAACAACAGGCAGTATTAATTTGCTGGGGCACTCATTTAATTTGCACAGCTGAAACTAATAAGAAACATACTGTAAATGTTGGGGGGGGTTATGCTAGATTATTTTATAAAATCTGCTTTCATCACTATCTAATATCAGTATGAACTGGTACGATTTCTTTTTTGGCTTTCAAAGTAGGGTATGAAAGGAAAAAGCCTTGATAAGCAATGATTTACGCGTTAGTGAAAAGTACGAACAATATTTCTTTAATTAACAAATGAAACTGTCACTTGATGTTTATGTGAGATTAGCAGTATGCAGTTTGTCTCTCTTTGACAAGGCAGTTATGTAACATGGTTCATTGTCTTTGTGTGCTTTGTGATCCTTGTTTATTTTTAATACTCAAATGGTTGTCTGACAGCAGAACAGAGAGAATAATTAAGCAGGTTTTAGTGCTGTGACTCCCCAGTGTTCGTGTGGATTTGTTGGAAACAGAAAACAGCATCTGAGTCAGAGGTAACAGAAAATGGGCTCTTTAACATTACAGGCTTCCTCCCACATCCACATCAAAGTGTCACTTAAGATTCTCTGAGAATGCTAACAGTAGAATAAATCCAGCAAATCCCCCCCCTCTCTATTTGAACTTTTACTACTATAAACACTTTCCTTCTTCCTGTCAGCGGTGACATTTATTTTAACTGGAGCTAGACATTGCATACAGTTCTGTTTTCCCACTGTTAGCCAGGCATGCTAGCATGGCGCGTTAAAGTCATCGTAGGCCTCGGGCCTAGGAGCAAAGTTGATAACTCATAGTATTTGGCCTTATCAGCGAGAGATGGCCCTGTGCTGTGAGGGAGGATGACATAGACTTAGTCATTTGTTAAGTTTATGCCCTTGTGACTGCTGCGTTTCATCTTCTCTGCTCTGCAAAGACCTCTGGAAGCTGTGCAGTCACAGTAAGCCCACCAGCCTTCAAACTGCAACAGCACTTTTCATGTAGGCTGAATTAATTTCAATTTTCACATAAAATCTTTCCTTAAAACTCGCTCGGTGCTTACCCCGGGAAAACCGTTGAACTAAATTAAACACATGGCTGTTCGCAGAAAGCCACAGAAATGTCACATTAGTGGTAATCAACCTTACTCAATCTTACTTTGGTGGGATTTAGTCAGCCTGCTGGATTAGAATCACATCAGGATGAAGGTTTTCCATAGATGACAGGTGTCAAATCAACAGACAAAGAAGCTGCGCGTCGTTCATACTGAAGCAGATGACAGGGCGATACCGAAACAGCTAATTAGCAAACTAATTAACTGTACATACCTGAGAACTGGCATTGGCAGCTTTGCTGATCTGCAGTGAAAGTTGTCTGCCTGTTTCTTCCTCAGTGGACATGCCTCAGTTTTCACTTCAAGGGAAAATGTGCATTGCAGATAAAAGAAACAACAACAAAAAAAAGCTAAATGTGTTTCTACTGTTTTGATAGTAACAGCAGTTCTACTACTTTTTCATGCATAGTTTCACGTGGTACGCATAAAGTGAAAAATCTCCTTGCACACACGCTCTCTTAAATGAATAATTAGCTAATTAAGTTCATGAGCTTTTCCTCTTCAAATATTTTACCCGCTAAGTACTTTGTCACACATAAATAGCAGCAATTTAATCATCTGCATCTCCAGTGAATTTCATATCCTGTTGATAAACTCGAGGAACTGTGGCCTTTGTTCTGCGCTGGAGCCTCAGTGACCCTAAGGCAGTGGCGCATGAACTCTACCGGCTGCAGGTTCAGTTTAAAAGCACTCCCATCATCGACCGCAGTACAAGATGATGATATTTTTGATAAGTCTCACTGCAGAGCAAGATCCTTTCTGGAGAACCAACAACTTCTACGACAGCAACCGTCCCAGCGTACAGGAGCCGAACTTTCAAAATATGAGCAATCTAGAAAAAAATTCAATCATAACATGAGTCACCGATTATACTTGGGCAGCCATTAATACATCTGGAGAGCAGACAAGATTAGCAAGAAAAACTGGATGAAGTGACAGGGGTCCCTCTTTATGGCAATGTAAGATTTATAATATAATGCTTAAAATAGAGCCACATATGCATAATGTCACATGTATAGGGATAGATGTTACAAATGGTCTCTGGTCCTTCACATCTTGAGCTAACTGACTGTCCCTTTCAAATAAATCAAATCACTCTGGCCAAAAAAAAGTATTTCTCAAAACCGAAAAAACTTCCCTTTGAATACTTTTGACTACTTTTGGTATATGCTTAGTCTAAAAGGCAGCAAGCTTTTGATTACTTAGAAATATCTGTGAACTCATGGGGATTCGTTTACAAGAGAAAATGAATAGTTTTCTAATAACTGAGTCCTTTTTGGCTTCAGTGGTGGTTATTTTCCCTGCGTGAATCATCAATCTGCGGCGATATTTCCTCCGTTTTTCTCCACCACCTTATGGGGCCGACGGGGGATTGCGTGAGCTTGTGTGGTAAAAATTTATTTGTGCAGTTGACTGCACAGCAGTTCCTCTGCAAAGGCACCTGCTCCCTGTGACGGAGAAAAAACAGGATAGAAGAAGGAGAAATGAGAGAGCTAAAGGACCCATCTGTTGCTCATTCAGCAGTAAGGACAGGTGGCTCTGAACTGTTTATAAAGACTTTAATTAATGATCCTCTGCCTTTCTCTCCTTTGACTCCTTCCTTTTTTTTTTTATCTTCTTCTCTCCTTCCTTCAGATTCAGAGACGACAAGGGCTACGTTCTGTACCCTCAGATTGGGGACCGGCTGGACCTCATCTGCCCTCCTCTGGACACCGCCAGGTCCACGCCAGAGTACGAGTTCTACAAACTCTACCTCGTATCATCGCGGGAACAGGCGGACCGCTGCGAAGTGATGGGACCCCCCAACATTGTGCTCACCTGTGACGAGCCTACCCGCGAACGTCGCTTCACCATCAAGTTCCAGGAGTTCTCGCCCAACCTCTGGGGCCACGAGTTCAAGAGCATGCACGACTACTACATCATCGGTGAGTCGAGGAACCCAACCGAACACTGCAAATTACTGGATAGATGGGTTTTGTGCACGTGTGCGCGCTTGTGGGCGTGCGTGTTGAGCCTTATTTCAGTGTGTGGGTGGTGGCGGTGGGGGGGTTGTTATGATTGCATGGTTGATTTCTGATTGTGCCTGAGTGTGTTTGTTTATTTCAGAGATGATAGTGCTGATTGGGCGGGTGTGTTTACAGTAATTAGGTTGGAGGATTTCATGTGATCCGGCCCGCAGACGGATATACAGTAGAGGACATGCACTGGAAAAATGTCCAGATGAGCGAGCGTGTAGACTTTATGACATTTGAAGGTACCCCCCCCCCCCCCCCCCCCCCCCCCCCCAAATAAAGTAGATGCAGATTTTCTTTTGAACTAGCTCAAATTCATTTCACCCCTGTGCAATTAAGCGCGCTCCACATGCCATCTCTGTGAGAAGAGATTCTCGCAGTGTCCCTAGATTTGCCACGTGTGGGATTTTATGTTTAGTGAATTATGGTTAGATTTGTATCTCGGTGTTATTCCTAGGATGTCGTCTGTCGTTGCAACATCTTTGTCCCGCCCGGCTGCTGTGCCGGGCTCAGGCCTGTTTGTTGTTACAGTGACCGCAGATGGCGAGGTGCAGTTTGTTTTGGTTTATTTAAAAGGTTTGTTTGGAGTTTAGCTGTGTGAAGACCCGATGAGGTCACCGAGGGGAGCGAGGCCAAGTGTCTGTATCGGACGGAACGATCTGCGAGTAAAGTTTGCGTCAACTGAAACCTGTGGGTTGTTTTTAAATAGAGACCCGGGGCCAACTGGAGCAATGCACGCAACACATAGGGAACAGACTCAAGTGCATGTATACACGCACTCCCACACGCCCACAGGTTTCCAGTACAAACACAGGCATTGTAAAAACACCTCAGGAGTGAGACAGTGAGCAGGATACACAAAGAGGGAGAGAGAGAGAGAGCGAGAGAGACCCCGATTCCCATAGCTCTCCTCCCACGCACCTGCGAGGTATATTCACTCAGGTGTGCAAATGCTCTTTTCATTTTTTTTTTTTTTCGTCTGCCGGTGGAAAATAAAAACCTAAAAACGACAGAACGAGTAGCGCCAGGAGGAGGACGGGAGGAAGCTGGGACAGAGCTAGAGAGTCAGACGGAGTGAGAGAGAGAGAGAGAGACAAAGAGAATGTAAGATTTCTCAAAGTCTGTGAAGTCCCTCATGCCTTTTTGTGTACTATATTTGTTCACCTGTTTCAGGTGTGCTCAGTTTTTACTATCAGTCCACATAACCAGCGTGTTTGTGAAGAGAGGTGAGGCACTGGGCATATTTTTTCTTTACCCTGCATCAATATCAGCTCACAAGTGTCTCTCTCAGATTAGATGTGAGCAAGTGAGATAGCATGTCGTGGTGCAGTAAGCCGCCTTGTACTGTATGTACTGTAGGGGTGTGTGCATTTGGTGTATTGTATGTGCACCCAGTGATACATGAATCTTGCCCTGATAAGTAGGGAGGTAAATGAATGCAACCTGGTACTTCCTGATAGATGATTTAGTTGATTTAATTAATGCTAAGGAACATACGATAAAATTAGCAAAATGCTTCACTAACAGTAACTAACACCACAAAAATGGTTAAAGAAATTAAATTTAGTGACTAGCGAAGGCGAAGCCCAGGAGACTGCTACTGGTATTCACCTGGTAGTCAAAATAGGTGTGCTTTCTGTAATGCATAACTGTAAGCTCTAATACAATTTAAACAGATGAGTTATGCTGTTGTTTTCTTGAAGGGGGAATTATCTATAGAGACAAACGCCACTGTTTATACTAGGCTGTAAACTAGTTTATTTCTGCTATAAATCTGGACATTAGATTGACTTGATTGATCTCTTGTAGCCTGCCTAAAGTGGTCATTTAAGAATACACTGCTCAAAAAAATAAAGGGAACACTCAAATAACACATCCTAGATCTGAATAAATGAAATATTCTCATTGAATACTTTGTTCTGTACAAAGTTGAATGTACTGACAACAAAATCACACAAGAATCATCAATGGAAATCAAATTTATTAACCAATGGAGGCCTGGGTTTGGAGTCACACACAGAATTAAAGTGGAAAAACACACTACAGGCTGATCCAACTTTGATGTAATGTCCTTAAAACAAGTCAAAATGAGGCTCAGTATTGTCTGTAGCCTCCACGTGCCTGTATGACCTCCCTACAACACCTGGGCATGCTCCTGATGAGGTGGCGGATGTTCTCCTGAGGGATCTCCTCCCAGACCTGGACCAAAGCATCCGCCAACTCCTGGACAGTCTGTGGTGCAACGTGACGTTGGTGGATGGAGCGAGACATGATGTCCCAGATGTGCTAAATCGGATTCAGGTCTGAGGAATGGGCGGGCCAGTCCATAGCTTCAATACCTTCATCTTGCAGGAACTGCTGACCAGGGTTATTATAGTTAACGAAAACGAACGAAATAACGAAAACTGAAATTGAAAAAACATTGTCGTTAACTGAAATAAATAAAAACTATAATTAAAAGGAAAAAAACGATAACTAACTAAAACTGAATTGTGAGTTTACAAAACTAACTAAAACTAACTGAAATTATCCATAAACTGACTTTCATTTACTTGTTTTTTTTTTTTAAGCCTTGTGGATTGATATGAAATCATTGTTTCCGCTCTCCGAGTTTAAGCTGGGAGCGCCATCGGACAACTGAGTGTGTGCGCATGTGCGTGCGCTCACCGCGCTGGTCCGCAAAGTAATGGCTGCGGTCTGCAGAGAAAGCTGCAGAGTCCCGTATGGAGGTTCTTTGAGTACAAGAGCACAGATAGAATCAAAAGTCTTGTTGTGGATGATGAAAAATGTGCGGAACATTTCTCAGTCAGGAAAAACCAGCAACATCAAAGTCCACCTGAGAAGCGCACAACAGAAACCGCTCTGATCCTTCCAGGTAACCTGGCCTGCGCCTCTGAGAAACGGGACTACTTGTCGGGTCCACGCAGCCCAGAAACTTGTGACTAAACTGTTTCGTCCTTGTGCGTTTCCGGCTACTTTATCAGTGAGAGAATAACGATCAGGAATAATAATCAAAGCATCAATATAAGGACTCACAACTGTCAGCAAATTCCTAGTAGGAGACTGCTGAAACTATCAGGATGGACGTGAAGGAATGAAGAAAGTGAAAAAAAACAGGGACAAATATGTTTGCACCTAAAAAACTGAGCACAAAGAGCGAGGACCAAAAAAGAAGTCCCAGCCTGCGCTGCATATAAAACACCTGCACACGACCACAAGGTAATTAACACTCACAATCCAGCTACATAAGCATAAATGTGGACATGAGGTCGGCAACTTCTGTAGGTTATGTACAGAGGCCGCAAAGACCCTGCAAGTTTAATTAGCAGCATCTAACCGAGCTAGCTCCAAAACAGAAGCAGCTTCAGGTGGTGAGAACATCAGGATGCAGCTGGATTTGAGCTCCTTCAAAGAGTTTGTTTTTGTCAAACACCACATGTAGGTGTTGTTAATCTGCTGCACTGATGCTGAACTTTATTGTGGAGTTTATTGTAGAATTTATTGAGTTTGGGAGTTCATGTTTTTCTTTGTTTCTCCCTGTTGATGTTCATGTGTGTCCTTAATATTACACACATTTAGCATGTCTTGTGAACAGTTGGTTGTTGACTATATTTCTTTAAACGGTATCTTTTGTCAAGTTTTCATTACACAACAATCACTTTTGCGCCTTGAATCTTGCACCTGATTAGGTATGAAAATACTAAAACTAATACTGAAACTAACTAAAACTAACTAAAACTAAGCATGAAACCAAAAATAAAAACTAATAAAAACGAGAAAAACCTCTGTGAAAACTAATTAAAACTAACTGAATTAGAGAAAAAAAAAGTAAAAACTAACTAAAACTAAACTATAATGTAAAATCCAAAACTATTATAACCCTGCTGCTGACACACTCCAGCCACATGAGGTCTAGCATTGTCCTGCATTAGGAGGAACCCAGGGCCAACCGCACCAGCATATGGTCGCACAAGGGGTCTGAGGATCTCATCTGGGTACCTAATGGCAGTCATGCTACCTCTGGTGAGCACATGGAGGGCTGTGCGGCCCTCCAAAGAAATGCCACCCCACACTATTACTGACCCACTGCCAAACCGGTCATGCTGAAGGATGTTGCAGGCAGCAGATCGCTCTCCACGGCGTCTCCAGACTCTGTCATGTCTGTCACATGTGCTCAGTGTGAACCTGCTTTCATCTGTGAAGAGTACAGGGCGCCAGTGGCAAACTTGCCAATCCTGGTGTTCTTTGGCAAATGCCAAGCATCCTGCACGGTGTTGGGCTGTGAGCACAACCCCCATCTGTGGATGTCGGGCCCTCATACCATCCTTATGGAGTCGGTTTCTAACCGTTTGTGCAGACACATGCACATTTGTGGCCTGCTGGAGGTCATTTTGCAGGGCTCTGGCAGTGCTCCTCCTGTTCCTCCTTGCACAAAGGCAGAGGTAGCGGTCCTGCTGCTGGGTTGTTGCCCTCCTACGGCCTCCTCCACGTCTCCTGGTAGCGCCTCCAGCCTCTGGACACTATGCTGACAGACACAGCAAACCTTCTTGCCACAGCTCGCATTGATGTGCCATCCTGGATGAGCTGCACTACCTGAGCCACTTGTGTGGGTTGTAGAGTCCGTCACATGCATTGATTGTCAATCAGTGTTGCTTCCTACGTGGACAGTTTGATTTCACAGAATTTTGATTTACTTGGAGTTATATTGTGTTGTTTAAGTGTTCCCTTTATTTTTTTGATCAGTGTACATAAGAGGAAGCCGCCATGTTGACCTGCCAACTTTAATACAGTGGAGATGGACATAGCTGCTCTGCCTAATTGTGTTTTATGTACACCACTCACATACTTAGTACGCCAAAGGCGGACGAGAAGAGAACTCAGAGGTGTTCGCGTACCGTGTTGGCAAATTTTAATTTGTGTCTGCGCCTTAAAACTCAAGATATGAAGGATCATAACTGCGTTTCATCATCTGAGAAGGGGTCCTCTTCACCAAGGAAAGAGATAACGTGACTAGCGTCTGGATAAAATGTCATCCTCCTCCTCCTCACCTCAAGCCTAATCTCCTGAACTGAAGTCAATGCTCTAACACATGAAAACACACATAAACATGCTTATAACAGGTTTGTATCGTAATATATAAAAATTAGGGTCATCTATAGAAATGAAAGCATGTTTTGACTGTTATATATCAGCATACTGGCTACATGGCATCGCTTGAGATGTGCTGCTTCAAGGCACACTTTCCTTTTGATTTATTTATATCCTGAGTGTTCCCCACCATAGTTACATGACTGAACAGATAGCAATTACATGTTGAACACCCCCAGTTGACTGCTTACACGAACAAAGAGTTAAACTTGAATTTTTTTGGCTTACGGGGGGGGGAGGGTCATGAAACATTTTGCAGGGCCACGTAGGTGTAGGGCCACATCTTTCCTGCAACCTTTTATTTTACTCCCCTCTCTTCTGTACCCCAACCTGACAACCAGGTGTCCAGAGATAGAAACACCTTTATCTCCACTCACGGTCCAGACTGATCGATTGACAGCTCCAGTCCGATCGATGCCGACTGCAACACAAGGTCATTCTCACTCTCGTGCACACACAGGTTTCCTCACAGATTCAGACAGAGACTCGGATAGGTGAGGAGAAAAGGGGAGTAGCCGATCGCAGAGAGCATTTGGTGCTGATAACTTATTGATGACATCGAGAGATCGCTTGTGTTTAGTGAGCAACTGGGCTTTGATCATGTGCCCTTAATGAAGAACTGCATTGAGTCTCTTACCAGAGCTTGTGTGTACTTAATGAGGTAGTGAGATAATTAATAACTACTAATCCTACTGCTAATTTAGTGCCACATATCTGCTCTCACTTGTGTGCTAGCCCTATAGGGAGGATATTGCACATACTGAACACAGTGTGAACTATGGCTTGCCCCGAATTTAGTTAAATGTATGTTTGCGTGTGTGTGTGTGTGTAAAGGCACTGATGTATGCAGAAGCCTCAGGGAAATCTGGTTTTAATTAACCTATAGCATAGTGTGATTTAATTTGCACACTGCAGACTGGGCACAAGCGAAAAGCGTATGTGTGGTAACTTGGAGTGGCTGGCTGGTGGAACAGCAGGAGGAAACACGGCAGCAGAGGTTAATTTAAAGTTAAACCCATTACAGATTACCTGTAACTTGCTTAAAGCCCACTGGGTGATTAGTTTCCTCCGCAGTTTGGCACTCAGGTAAACACACAGTAAATCAAACTAAAACTCTGTGATTTGATTTTCACATTGCGATCATCAACAGGTACTATCACTGATCATTGCACAGGGGAAAATAATGTTTGTCTTGACAAAATCTGCCAAGTAATCTCGAAAAGAAGAAACTTTGTTTTTTTGGGGTGTCTAATGTGTCACAGATGCTGCTGTTTTGTAATCAAATTACTTGAATCCTATTAAATGTAATTCCTCACTTCCGCATCCTGGAGAGAGGAGCGAAAGGGCAGGAAAATCGATTTGTCATACTTATTGATCGATGTTTGCATTCATAACATGAGGTCAGAGTTTATGTAAACCCATTTCTCTGTCACGCTCTCTCGTGTTTTGCCTCTCGCTCGTCCTCTCCGCCCGTTTGCTTCTCCTCGACCCTTTCGCCACTCAAATCCCACCGCGCACGCAAGGACAGACGTACTCAGCGCATCAACCCAGAAGCCTTTCACTGCTTTTTAATGAATCCTTTGAAATCAGGCGCCAAAGCCTTGTGTAACGCACCCTTTACGCATGCATGCATGAGCACACTTAGAAAGACTTGCACAGTTAGAGTGCGGTCTGGATGACGTGTATCCTAATGAGAACAATCTCTAAGCAGCTTATTGGGTTTGCAACTGAAGAGACACATTAGGAGAATTTTTAGGAGCTGATTCATCCGAGTTATAAAGAAACTTAAATTTTTTTTGTTTCACAGATTTTCATTCTGGTGGACCCAAGCTATTTTGATTGTTTTCCTTTAATTTATAAAGGTTTTCCTTCCAAAAAAAAAAAAAGAAATCAAAAAAATCTCCAGGCCCAGCCCCTGTGCTTTTCTGGATAATCCACAGACCTCACTGAGAACTGTTTTTATCTGACGCAACAGTCCCAATAAAACCTGAGGACAACGTGTGTTATGGATTAGCCTGGGCTTTTTGTCATTTTGGTGAACATATCCTTGAGCATGCAGCTTCTTACAGATTAATTCGTAGTGACAAGGTGCACGCTGTATTATCTTGGGAGTGAGTCTGTTTGCAGATAAGCCTTATGTGATATTGAAATGCATTTGCAGAACCAGGACAAGGAATATATAATACATGAAATAAGGACAAGCCCGGTGCTTTAACCCACTGGTTTTTGAGTGTTATGGCTTCTGCCATCCAAATTTTCTGGAGCCAGGGGTCACAGTGAGATTTAGACAGATTGCTTATCCATCAGCAAACGATGTATTGGTGCACTGATTATGGCTGTATGCCATAATCAGTGCTAAGTAACAGACTAATAATGCCTGAATTTCACTCAACAAAGCTGGAGTATTTGCTTCTTCGATTGGCTGTACTTCACAACAGTCCATAGTACTCGTGTTTCCTTTATCCTTTCTTTGTTGAGATTATTAAAGAATAAGCGCAATAAATTAATCACCAACATGTTAAGAGGTCCAATTGTGTGAGATTCAGATCAGTGGAGGTGAAGCTCCCTGTGCTGGTAGACCTGTCAGTCAAAGCAACCACGCCCCAAACTTTACGCCTTAAAAAAATTCAAATGGATTGGTTATAAATAAATAGATAAATCAACCTCAGTACAGCTGTTATGAATAGGAAGTTACCTATACAAAACTACTTTTTGTACCAGGCTGTAAACATGTGATTTTTCACGATATGTATCTTTGAGGGCTGACTCACCTTTAGAGCGAGCCTTAAGTGCTCATTGGAAGAAATGCAGTTTTTGGCACTAAATGTACTTTCCTGTAATTCTTTATTGTCTTGTAATTCAATATGGCTCTGGTCAGGGGAGCTCCCTGTCTTTCCACACTCATAAATGGAAAGCCAGAGGCGAGGACAGCCTCAGCAAGACCAAAAAAAAATGGAACGGAGCATGCATCACCAACAACAGTTATGACATCGATTAAATCAGACAGTATGAAAGGAGAGGCTGAGGCTGCAGTGGATTGCAAAGCAGCTTGCAGATGTGCAGCAACTTTAGAGAGCCCAAAGCAACCTAAATAGCATCACCAATATCAATCTTTCCAAATGGACGTGTTGAAGGGTATTAGATGAGCCATCAGCTGATCTTCTGGGATTGCGGCTGAGCTTGACTTTATAGTACTGTGTTCATTTTATAGCTTAAAAGGGCACCACCCATCTTAACAGTAAAACTGGCTAGAGCACATTACAACCACTAGGCATGACTAGCGAGGGATGAAAGTGACTGGGAAAGATGGCTAACTCAGAACAAGGAAGACAAAAGAGGGGAGGATGTCGGAAAAGGCTGTGAAAGAGCATGGCTGTGCTGTACATGCTGAGGGATCAAAGCTGAAGGGACAGAGCAAATGGTAAGAAGATGTCAGACAGATGTGGGCTGGTCCTTATGTGCGTGCCTGATGTGAATGGGATGTGAGTGTCAGTTGATACACCACCACAGCCTCTCATCTGGAGGGTGACACTGAAACACCTCGGTCACTTCCAATCACTGCTGTTGCCATCAAGGACATGCCAACACACACACACGCACGCACGCGCGTGCACACTCATGTGTGTTTGAACACACCCTGACTTGCAGTGAATGATCGCAAGCTTGCGGTTGACATACATGTGACCTTGAATGTGACTGATCTCTTTCCTTCTATCTCCGTCTAACACACACACGAGGTCAGAGTGTGCACGCACGCATGCACGCACACACACACACACACACACACACACACACACACACACACACACACACACACACACACACACACACACACAAAAATGCCAGTAATCTTCCTTGGTGCCCACTCTAACATATGCATGCTCACATCACCATACACAGGGGCTTTTTCAGAAATATATGCACTCACACACACTTCGGCACACTAGCAGAGCTGTGGTCGCAAACACACACAAAACACTCTCAAAATAGCTTCTGCACACCCACACCCGAAAAGACACCGAAACATATGCACAAGTACACACAAAGTTTAGTCAGATCTGCGGTGGGGAATGGGTCAGTCGCTGTGGGACTGCAGTGTTGTTGTTGCATACCAAGACAGATGGTAGATCGTGTATCAGTGTGTGCGTGTTTGTGGCAGGTACAGGTATGAAAGCGTGGAGATGTTTTGTGTGTGTGTGTGTGTGTGTGAGAGACTATGCGGTTAGCAGGTGCATGTATGGATATGTAGGATAGGCAGATTTTTCCGTGTTTGAGCAAAAGCTTGAATGACTCCCAGTGGTGTGGTTATGGAGCAGGGCCCCCAGAGCACGGTGCTTGCAGTCGCACAATGGTCGAGATAAACAACCTCACCTCACTAATATGAATAATTGAAGATCTGACTGGAGCCTGCAAAACTAGAAAAATGTGTTTGTGCATGTTTTCATGTGCCTGTCTTTTCTGATTTTTTTTTTTTTTGTGGGAAGTTTACTGATATATTGGTGCATGTGGGTTTTGTTTTGTAGCTGTTTAAATGTCACGGCTTCTCACTCTGCAAATTTTCATTTCTCTCTTTATTGTATTCCTTTTCCTGAAGTCTGTTTATCTTTCTTTTGCATCCACCTGTCATGTTTTCTGCTCCTCTATCATTTTGTAATTGTTTATTTAGTATGTGTATCACCCTTTTAGCCTTTAATGGAAAGTTTTGGTTGGAGTTTCTGTGTGCAACTTGGGACAGAGTCAGGTAGTGTGTGCATGTGTGTCTGTGTCTGTTTGCCTGTATATGTGTGGTCTAATTGTTGGACAGCACAGAGTAGCGTGTGCAGACAGCAACGTCAAAGTGTTCAATAATGCAGAAATACTCACTGGTTTATTTATCAGGGTTAAGCTGAAATAAATGACACAGAATCCAGACGGTGAAGGGAGGGGTGACTGGAAAAAAAAAGAGGGAGAAAAGAGAAAATGGAAGAGTGAGAGACAGATGAAGAGAGAGAAAGATGGAGAGTGACAGTGAAGCGGAGAGTGAAATAGAGAGGAGAGAAGAGACAACGGAGGACAGGAAGCAGAGAGAAACGCTGCACTGCAGCCTAAATGAGCTGCACCTCTCTGCCACTCGACATTACTTTATGATTCCCCATGTGCATACGTGCGTGGCAGTGTGAGTATGCGTGTGTGCGGTGCACAACTTTGTTTGTGACTGCAGTCAGAAGAGGAAAAGTGAAAGATTCAAGAAAAATAATGGAAGGATGGAAAGCAGCTGGGTGGAAGAGGTGGGGAACCCAGGGACTCTGAGAAATCTATATCTGTTGAATATTTGATCAAGTTTAAGCCCTCTGATTTGAGCCTCCTACCAGGCACTTAAGCCGCCGCAGACATGGGGGAGAGGAGAGGAAGAACTGCAGGAAGGAGCGAGAAACAAGAAGACCACAGTGAGGGGCTTTGGGCTTTGGGCTAGGGTAGGGGTTGTTTTTATGCAGAAATCCCACTGACATGCAAATGCAGCTCTGTATATCCCATCTTTACTTCTGTCAAAGGGTGAATCAAGAAATAAACTTAAAGATCACCTACTGTGGTCATTTCCAGCTACATTCATTCTTAGACTCCACTAGAGCAGGTTAAAGAAGATCTTACTGTGGGCTATTATTCAGACTCTCAATCTGAAGCATACGCTATAATAAATATATACTATCCTCACACCCACAGCTCTTTCTGTCAATGACATGACCATATTGAGGAAATCACCTCCAGCTGACATCAGCCAGATCCATTAGATCTCAGTCACACAGGTCTAGAGACTCCCTGGCCACCTCCAGTTGGTAGGGAAAATTCTGTATTCCCCGATCAGTTGGCAAATGGTTGCTGGCTGTCTTTGGGTGGAATCGGCCACAAGGAGGACGCTGTACTTAAAACCTCCTTGTGATTGCTTTGGTCACTAGCAGATTGCTACGGGTGCCTGTAGTTTGCATGGAATAGTTTGACTTGTCTGCAAACACTTGCTAGCTAAGCACCATGTGGTAGTAAAAGTTGAAGAAGTGAGACGGAAACCAGAAATGGAGAAAATTTACCTTTAAAGTAAAAATGGTGCCTTACTGCTGAAGCCAACATGTTTGAAAAGGTGCAACTTTTACTTTGAAGGTGAACGGTCTCTGTTTTTGGTTTGCACTCTTTCACTACCGCTCAGCAATTAGTTAGCGAGTGTTTGCAGGCAAGTTGCAGTCTTCCGTGACCACAACAATCTGCTTGTGATCAAAGCAATTAGGTTTTTAGTGCAGCACTGTGCGATCAGTTTCACCTAGAAACAGCAAGCAACCTCCTGCAACCACTTGCCAACCAGTCAGTGAACAGACATTTTTTTCTTAGCAACCAGTGATCACCAGGGGTCACTGACTGGTCTCTGGGCTTGCACGATCGCAATCACAGCGATTGCCAGCAACCTCCAGTAACCAGTCAGGGAATAACCAACTCACTTTTCCATAGTGAGCGGTGGTTGCCATGTGGTCACCAACCAATCTCTAAGCCTGCGTGATTAAGGCCTAAGTAGAAAAGCACCACTGGAAATTAAGCATTTAAAGCACTCTGAGCTCCATTATTCAAAACTTATTTAATATGAGCATCCACCCCTGCAACAGTATCACATCTTTGACAGGAAATAAGGAAAAACATAATAGGTCCAGTTTACCTGCCTGTTGAGAAAATATATACATAGTCATACATGTAATTTTAAAGGGGTAATCTTTGTAGTTTAGTAGACAAACTACAGAGGCACAGACATGGTATGATGTCTGTTAAAGCCATATTAGGATTCAACTACATGTCACTATAAAATAGGTGACAACTGGTGTCATCCAGCTCTTGAGCAGGGTTTTAGTATGTGCATTTTGATGTTTCCCGTCTATGATCAGCACTTACTTTATTTAGTATGGCTGTCAGACCTTCACTTGGTAAAATTCCTCATAAATCTTAAGGTATAGCTCAATAAAAGATGGTAAGCACATAAAGTGAGGAAAGAGGATATCTGGTTCATTCTCAGTTAATTGCATTTTTGGACTTAAGTCCTGTGACTTGCTGGTGTGCGAAAACTCAGCTGAACTCTTCACCTATTTAATTTTTTCATTAAAAATTAAAAATAGGAACCTGCAGACAAGCGCTCTCCCATCCCGACCACACAGAATAAAATTGTGTTGTACATTTTTCAACCTCAGTTGTGTTTATGCTTTCACATCTTTTGTTGCCCCCGGGGGACATGCCTAGAGTTCGCTCCGAGCCAGCCCCTGACAACTATTTTGAGGTGGACCTGAGACTGCTTTTCTAGCCTGCAACACATTTTTCACACTCTACTAAACACATCGAATTCTTGGGGCGAACAGCCTCAGTTAAACTCTCATGTGTGAAAATAGCCTCAAATAAAGTGCAAAAGTGGAAAATGTAATAGAATAGGCCAGCAGGGGTTTGAGGCAACGGATCCAACTAATTTCCGCCCAAGAGATAAAGTTTATCTGCATCTCTAAATGGATAAGAGAAATAGGATAGAAGGAAGGATGACTCTATTTAAAATAATAGCAGTCAACTCAAGCGTTTTAAAGGATTATGCCTGATATTCCTCTGAGGTTCTCTCTATGTGTCTTTAGTATATGCATAGAAGTATCTAAACATAATTAAATACAGTGTACAGATCCCGGCAAAACCACTGTAAACACGCACCATACGCTGACACCTATACTAGTGGTACAAATAGGACAAAGGCATTTCTGGTAAAGTAAAATGAGGAAAGGGACGAGAATGAGCTGATGTGAAGTGACACTGGGAGAGAGCGAGGGATATGCGGGCAAGAAAAAAAGAGGAGAGAGAGAGAGGAAAAAAATGAAGAAAAAAAAGATGTGTGCTGAGTGTGAGTAAGAGAAAGTGACAGATCGCCTGGCCGATTTAGGTCAGCAATCAGAGCTTCGCTACTGTCTGCGAGATTGGCTCTGTGTGTGTGACGTTGGTTCAGAGCTTGTGTGTGTGTGTGGGCGACGGGTGCATTTGTGGGTATTTGTGTGGGATTGCGTGATGTTTGTATGGAGGGCCGATGCTGTAGTGTGTGAGTTTGTGTAGTGGGGTAGGGGTTGATTGCATGAGTGAGTGTGAATACGTCTCTCCTGTTAAAGGTCAGACAAGAAAAATCCTTCCCTAATTGGACTGGGCCTGGTTAACATTGTATGATTCATTTAACCTTCCTACACTGTATGTCTCAGACATACACAAGTACACACACACACACACAAATACGCATACATTTCTCGTTCCCTGTTGCAGCTTGATGAACAAAGGCGTCATTGTGCTGCTGCCTTCTGCTGAGGCAGAAGGATGTGTTTCCTGGCAATCAGGCATGGGGTGGGGTGGGGTGGGGGGGGTGTTTAAAACAAGCACACCTCTCAGCTGACCTCTGCCATCAGTAGAACGTATTACCCTGCTAATATAGCCTTGATTTAGTGCCTAGGTTCATGCAAACATGACCTCTGATCACCATAATGAACATGTTCACACAGACAGATGTGTAGCCACATACACAAACATGCACGGATGGTGTGTGTGTGTGTGTGTGTGTGTGTTTGCTTGCGCACACGCTAATGAACTTTGTGTTAAAACTTTTACGATAAGCCATCTGTCCTCCCCTCGGTTCACCATTCTGGGAACATACACTTATTTATTTCTGATAGTGGGTAAAAATTGCCTTGAGCAAGGGCATGGTTGACCTAGCTTAGCATAAAGACTGGAAACAGTACAGAACTGCTTGTTTGACTCTATTCAAAACAGAAAATCTCTCTCTGTCTCTCTCTCTCTCTCTCTCTCTCTCTCTCTCTCTCTCTCTCTCTCTCTCTATATATATATATATATATATATATATATATATATATATATATATATATATATATATATATATATATTAAGAATTAATTATGTTCTTGCCTGAAGTTAGCATGTGTTTAGCCTAGCTTTGCATAGAGTTTGGATGTATAGGTGATATTTTTAAAGGAAATTGAATAATGATATAGTCATTCATACAAATTTATTAATATAGAGAATATCTAGCACCTTCATACCACATTATTTTTATTTATTATTTCACTATAAGTAGCTAACAAGCCAGCTAGCTACTAGATTACGTTCTACCACTGCTCCCAGACAAAATTATGCTGGACAGTTGTTTTTTACAGTTATGGGTAGAAATTATTTTTAAGCCTCAGTTTGTATTTTGAGTGTAATTACCAAAAAAGATGAATTTGGCTAATAGCCTTATTTTTTTCCCCCAGTGTTTCTGAACATTTCACCCACTTTATATATTTTCCATATGGTAGTTATACTAGATAATTTTGGCCAAAATAATGAAAATTCTATTGTGACTCCCCTGATTGGAATAGGAGGGAAAACAGCCAGCTCTTCCAAAGAAGACAAAAAAAACAAAAACAAAAAAACATGCTCGCTAGCAGCTCTAAAATAGTCCAGTTTACATGCTGTCTAAAGTTCAGGTAACTCTTATACAAACACAAATGGGGGGAAAAACAAAATCAGTTTGTTAAAGGTGGGTTTGCACATTGGAATTAGACATTAAAGGTGTTGAAAGGTGTTTGTTTAAGCTATGGACAAAGCCAGGCTAGCTTTACGCCCATGCTTCCCTTCTCTATTTAATGCACGCAGACAGAATTTAATATTAATCTTCTCATCAAACTCTCAGGAAGAAAATTTCTAAGCATGTTTCCCAAAATATTGAATCATTCCTTTAAAAAGAACAAAAGCACGCAGACACGCTGCTGGTGCTGTTTTTGAGAGGAGTTTGTAAGAAACAGACATGATCTCTGGCATGTGTGAAGCAGATTATGGTGTTCTTGGAGCATGATTGGACCCAGCAGCTGTTCAGCTGAAGAAGATGGAAAGTAAGAGGTGGAGCGGGAGGAGGAAAAGTGAGAGAGAGAGAGAGAGAGAGAGAGAGAGAGAGAGAGAGAGAGAGAGAGAGAGAGAGAGAGAGAGAGAGAGAGAGTAAATTATAGGGAAACAGACAAGCAAGAATAATTTGAGCACACACGAGAAGAAAGGGGACTGGAAGAAGTAGAGGAAGGGTCTGCGGTGGACGGCGTGGCAGAAAAAGGATTTTTGTGTGCTGTGACGAGACAGTAGAAGAAGACAGTGTTGACACTCGGAGGAGCAAGAGGGCCCACGGCTCAAAGACACAAGGACAAACAATCGGCTGCAAATCCTTTTAAACCACCGTTTAAGCAGCCCTAATTACCCCAAAAACTCCACAAAGAACATCATTATCACGCTGTGCTTGTGCATGCGCATGTTTGTGTGTGTGCATGCATGTGCTCTCCACTTGTTTATTGGAGAGAGATTCATTAGCGGACTGGATGTTTACTTGTTCTCGACTAATCGTCATTGTTGTGAGATGCTTTGGGTGAATTTCACAAATACAACAAGGCATTTGCTGCAGTTATTATTATTATTTTTTTTTTTTACCCCCGCCTCTTACTATCAGAGCCCAAATCCCTCCCCTCCCCACTGAGAACCCTCCACCTTTATTGGTCAGAGGATCTCTCTCTCTCTCTCTCTCAGCATGGCTTATATTTTACTTGAGGTTTAACTGAAGCCAAAAACAGCTTAATTTGATGCATGTTGTCCGCTCTGGAGAGCCAAGGGTTTGATAATTGTTTAGAATGCACCAAATGTGCGAGCCAAAAAGCTCGGGATTGGAACGGACAGTGGAACTAATGGTCCTGATGTTGTCATGGTCCATATAAGTCTTTGTGATGTGTTGCGAGGCCAGACAGGGCGAGGCGCAGTGGTCACAAATCAGCAGCAGGGTTCGGCGTCTTGAATGTTACAGCGAACGGAGCACTGAGTAAGCGATACAGTGGAGAGTTTGAGATGAAGACGACTTCAAGTAGTCCCTGTAGTTTCAGGATTAATCCTCTCCGCTCCCTCTGGGGGTGGGGGGGGCTTATCGTCCATATTAGTACCACACATCTGCTCCTGCAGTATGTGCTGATTATATATTGATGGGTGGGGGTGGCGGGCGGATAATTGAATACCCTCGTCATTTCTCCAATTCAGACTATCTTAAGTAGGTGGGGGGTGGGGGGGTGGAGCTAGTTTTTCCACTTCTGTGTGCGCACATTTGTGTGTAATACCCCTTCGTCCTCCTGTACCCACCCCCGGCTCCAGCTTCAGATCCGGGCCCTAACCACGGCTCCAGCCCTGCTAACCACTGGTTTAATATATGCAATTAAGAAGCTAATTAGAGTAATTAATTCAGCCAGGGCCAAGGCCCAGCCTGGCCCCTATTCACAGCTTTGAAACTGCCATAATCCTCCTCCCTCTACACACACACACACACTCACACTAACCACACAGAGAATAACACACACTCAGACACTGCTATGCCCTCATTATGAGCGGGGTCTTTGTTAGCCGTGTGTGTGCGGTGCCAGAGAAGTCGGAGATGAAGAAAAGGGCGTAAATAAAGACAGAGAAAAAGTGAGGCAGTCAGTCCGGTATAATGAGTGAAAACAGTGAACTAATTCATCGGCACCTCCAGCCTTGCTCGGCTGCTCTCTTGGTGGCGCTGCAAGAGAAGAGGGCCCTGTTGTGACAAAATAGCGTCTTACCTCATCTTTAGCAACAGTTCTGCTGCCGCTGCTTCTGGAAGCCGGCTGCCTGTGAGGAAAGGCAAGGTTTAATGGAGAATACCCCAGCCTGTTTTTATTGGTTTAACCTTTATTTGTCCAGGTTTGTCCCTTTGAAGATTTAAGAACTGCTTTTACTAGCCTGACCTTGCCAAGAAAGCACCATTACATTATTGCAGGTCCTTTTCAAATTATTTGAAGCCTTAATTAAGAGTAAAGACCTATTTTTTTTTTATTTTGTTTTACAATATAACAAGGCAGGCAGGGTAGTTTGTTAGTCTTTAGTGATTCATATGCACGCCATAAACCTTTGATAGCTTGCATTTGGCTCAGCTCTCGCTGTACAGAAAGAAGAGACGAAGTAATTCCAGGTTTGTTATTTTTGGAGTGTGATTAGGAAATGTGTGATGAATTGAAGATTAGAGGAGCGGGACAGATTTACAGCACTTGGAGCGCGCTGTTTTAAACGGATTACAGATAAAGTAATCGAAGAAGTTTTGGCGGCGGCGCTCGGGAAGAAAAAGGTCGCTCAACCCACAAATGTGACACTGAGTGACAAATTAGTCATAGTTTATTTAGGGTCTGCGCTTTATATGAAATGCTTGCACCATTCCGCGTGTTTGCTGGGATTTGGGTTACCTTTTCTTTCTTTTTTTCACCACTTAGCACTCCAGTGGAACTGATATTTTTAGCTAAGTACCCCTCATTGAAGACATCGACGCTGAAGTGCACTCTTTTTGCTCCCTGACTGCAGAGAGTACATCCCACTTATATCAATCCTTCCACCACCTAATCAGTTCTTGTTAAGTGAGGTTTTTGTCAGTCACTCGGTTAGTGGAAAATATCTTCCATCTGTTATGTTTTGGCATTCTTTGGCAGCCATTTTTTCCCCCCTCTCTTTTTTTAAACCAGGCCTTTAAAAGAGCTGCTAGCAGTCCTTGGAGGTAAGAGTAGTGGGCTTGTGATCCTGCGGGAGCTCGGTGTTCTGTGCTGTCGGTGCTGTGTGTGAATGGCACATTTAAAATATGAATTAGCCTTAGCCGTTTTTTTTTTTTTTACACTAGAACCTCACGCTTGACCCTGTTAAAAGTTTAACACAGGTGGGAAACTCTCTCTCGACTCTGTCTTCTCTACTTCTGTCATCCTGTGTGTCTGTCACTCTGTTTCCAGCTCTCTTTCTGCACGAAACCCCGATCGCTCTTTTAGATTCTCCCTCGCCCGTCTCCAGTCGAAGGCTGCACGACAAAGCGAGCAGTGCAGAGATATGTGCATTCTTTTTTCTCAGTGAGAATATTGCATTTTTTTCTATAAGTTGGATAGATTTAGCTATTAGAAAAGAAAACTGTATTTAAAATACACAATGTCATTCAGGCAAAAGCAACACTCTAGGAAGGGAACCTATTACCGTAATTATAACTCCATACTTTTATTGCTGGACTTTACTACAGTAGCATGATTCACAGTTCAAATTAATTGGTTTTCTTATACTTGACCTTTGTGCAGCTCCTCAGTTCAGACACTGAAACAAGCAGTTTTTTTTCCTCCTGATTGGCTGCCCCTCGTAAACAACAGGATTGAACAGCAGGTGGGCGGGGCTTCTCTGCTCTCACTGAGATCGTACAGATGTCAAAGGGATTACTTGTACTTGGGCTCATTTGAAACTTTGGCCATTTAAAATGTGCGTGTTTCACAAGAAACAGCACAAACAAACTCGGGGGGGGGGATCCAAACATCCATCCTGAAAAACTACACTCAAGCAAGACAGTCAGTCTTTACTAATAAAATAAAAGTGTAATAATCAGTTTGATATCATAATATATTTTTCAGGGATTTAGCTGATGTTTTTATCCTCATGGTGAGTGGGTACAGTACAGCATTTCACTCAAGGGCGCTTTGACCGAACAATGGATCCATCTTGTGACCCTTCATTTTAAGGGTCAGTGACAGATATCGACTTTTGTGGAGCTCTTTAATATTTCAATGTAATTTTATAGCGATGTTTAAACAAGCACGTCGCCAAGACATGCAGGAATGTTCCGAACTGGTTCTTTTACAGCTACAGCTGCTACACAGGTTTAGTTTTGCACACTTGTTTTAATCCACCTCAACGAACTTGGCATTGTGTACTTCATTTCTGTAGCATGAGAACGATCTTATCAGGGTAATAAAGCTTGCTGAACTTGAAAACTAAGGTGACAGAAAGAGAGAGACAGATATCTTTCAGCTGTCAGATAAAATAAACTGCGCATCAAACAGGCAAGAATGCAAACAAACTTCAGGACAGCACTGAGTGCTAATGAGCACAAACACACACATGCTGGGTTTTCCAGCCCCGCATACACCAGACACCCGTGGATGATTTCACTTAAGTAAACAAGACTTGGAGATTAGACATTAAAACACATTTTTTTTTTTTTTTTGCAGATAGACTGCAATGCGCGCACACGCACACACACACACACACACACACACACACACACACACACACACACACACACACACACACACACACACTCCCGTGCATCTACCCAAAGACATGCTTGTGACGTGCGAATAAGCTTAAATGCACAAATGTAAACACATTTATACTGAAGACAGACTGACACATGCAGAGTGCAAATACACCCACATTTCTGTAAAAAAAAAAGAAAAAAGAAAAAGAGAGACAAGCACATGTGGGACTGTGCAATCACACACGCGCGCGTGCACACGCACACACATCCAGTTTAAAAAAAACAAACAACAACAAACAAAGAACAAAAAAACAGACAGACTGCTATACAGCTAAGCACACAAGTTTTAGCAGGCTGCTTTAATCACAGAGGCACTAAACAAACCCAACTGCCATCACACTCTTTCTCTCATTGTTACACACATATAGAATAGAAACACACACACACACACGTACGCACGCACGCACACACACACACGCACGCACACAAACAGTATATAATTGCCCTATGTTTTCTGCTGTCCATCATCTTCCCCTTCATATCCCGCCCTTCTTTCCACTTTCTCTCTGTCCAATCTCTCCCTTGAGCAGCATGCAGGCACAGATGTCAAGATGTATTATTTCTGGCTGGCTGGCTCCCATGTTTTGTATAAGTGTGTGTGTCTTTCTTTCCTCTTTTGGAAACGGGAATAATGGTAGTGGGAGGCGAGGAAGAGGAAGGGTACTGTACTGGTAAAGAGTATTTCAGAATTCCGGCATATGTGCTGAATTTTACATTACAAAAAGAGCACGCACACACACACACACACACACACACACACATGCACACACTCACGGATGCACATCTCACCATTCTGGTATTGCAGTCATGGTTCAAGGACATTTAAGGCAAGCAAACACTGGCGCATTGTATTGAATCTGTGTCGATCCATTAGAAGGACCTCCCTGCTCGTCAGGATTGTGTTATAGCTGAGTCTTGGCTGGTGCATTTAAACAGTAATACTGAGCCAGGTTTGAAGTGCTTCTGTGTGTGTGTAGACAGTGTCTACAGTGCATGACATAGCCGCTGGTTGAAAGAATGGCATGCAATGAGAAAAGGAAACATGAGGGAGAAAGAAAAGAGAATGTTTTCTTTGTCCTACAAGCTTACCTATGAGTTGAGGCATTAAAATGGAGAGTCACGGTGGCCTGTAAAATGGAAAGAAATCATAATAGTAATGCAAAAATAAATGGAATAATGTAGGGATAGTCAAACTATGCCTTTTATGTGAAGAAAATCGAGTTGTAACTAAGGAGCAAAGCCCATTAATCAGTGCTGGACTGGTCCTGAAGCGACACCTCAGTGAAAATAGGGTAGCTACACTGTGCTACTGAAAGGAGAGAACTCAGAAGTAACTCACTAAGTCAGAAAAAGCAGCCTGATGCACTGATTCTGGGGTTGCCCTTAGTGGCCTAAGGGTTAATGTGCCAATCATGTGCCGCACAGCCGTCATTATCATTCCTCATCTCTCTCTAACCTCATTGTCTCTGCTGTTGCTATCTAATAAAGGCTCAATGTGCCCCAATAATTCCCATGGTTTCTAAGCATTTCCTTTCTTCTCAGAAAAAAATAAAATGCAGCAATATAGCACTTGGTTGTGTGACCCAGTTACTGAGTTTTATAAACAGCTCGCTACTGGAAATAGAATTTTCAAATTGGCTAGAGTGCGCCAAAGCTACTAGAAGATGTATTAACTGGAGGAACCTGTGGACAAAACGGTTCTGAGGATGCCCTGTGGGTCCCCACTGGGGGTAGTCAGCTGAGAAGTATGTAGCTTTAGTGGCATTTCTCTTTGCATTTGCACCGCCAATAAGACCAATAAGACCACTAATGTAATGCATTAGCCAGTCGGTGGTTGGCATAACAACAACTTCACTATTTCCACAACAAGTTGAAGGACACCAGGATCGGAGCTGCGTGTTTGTTATGTGTCTAAGTGTCGGAGAGGACACACAAGGTTGAAAGCACTCACCAGATTGTGTGGTATTTTAAGTTATATAACATACCGTTACAAGGAACTATTCTCTTTATGTGTTGTTAAGTATAACAGCTGGCCATATTTGCAAACAGAGGTGCGTGATTAGGCCAGAAGTTCACGTGATGATTTGTCTGGGTAGAATCACAATGGAAAGCACTATTAATTATTGTTTTAATAATGTGATCGATACAAATCCCCTCGGAAGGCAGATCCTATGCCAAGTAACAGATCTTGGCATAGTTTTAATCAGTGGAGCAGACAACAGGCATTTGACTCCAGCTTTTCCTCCTTGACCTGCAACACTTCACGTGAATTCCAGGGAGCAAACACCCCCCCACCCAAACTTATTGTTTGTCAAGGGAACGCTGGTAACTTCGTGTTCTGTATTTTCCATTTTCTGAGAAGTAACTGTTTCATTTTTTTTCCTTAAATCCAATTTTTAATGCTGCTAGCGCAACAAAATCCTGCGCGCTGACTTTGCACCGGAGCGTTGGCAGAAACCCGAGACGCAGCGCTTCCAAACTTGGGCCAAGAAAGCAGAAAACTACCCGTGACATGGCAGAAATAATAAGTTTCATTTAAATATATTTTAACAGATCCTTTAACAACTTCAAAGATGGAACAAAATAAACTAGTGAACTCTACAGCATCATTACACATAATTGAGCTTGCCCACCCACAATCAAATCTTGTTTGATTTTTCTTTTTGTTTTTTTTTTATTGTTGCTCTGTATCTGACACTAAATCAAGACGCAGAATTTTTCTGGTCTGTGACTGCACTCGATTTTCCAGCGGCAGGCCGGCCAACAGCAGACTTGCACCCAAGAGTTTTAGCAGCCAAGCTTAATGATGTATAATGCAGATTAAAGCTCTGTTGTGAAGCACTTTAGCTAAAGCCTAAATAAAGTTTTCCTTAATGGCAAATCCAATCGTTTCAAAGGTCTTTCCTATAAGTTCAGTCATGCTTCAGCAGTGGGCTGGACTTTAACAGTTTATCAGCATTGAGAGCGGCTGGAATAATTAGCTGTGTGTGTGTGTGTGTGTGTGTGTGTGTGTGTGTGTGGGTGTGTGAGTGAGAGAGAGAGAGAGTGATTTGCAGCAGATTTTGGGGAGATGAGAGGACCTTAAAGGTATGCATGTTTATTCGATGGTGGACTTCAAAGTTGCACTCAGGCTCATTAAAATGTTTGATTGCATTGGTGTTTATGTGCATGTTCTTCCTTGAGCGCATCATTTATCACACACACACACACACACACACACACACACACACACACACACACACACACACACACACACACACACACACACACACACGCAAACAAACAGGCTTGTGTTCCAGTGGCTGGCGGCTTTTGTCCTTTCCGAGCTCTCGGGGAGTTCATTAAAAGCCTTAATTAGACTGACAGTTATGTGTAATTACAGTCTTTAAGATGTACAGCTCCTCTGCAGGCCCACTCTGTCACTGCCTCCTTTCAAAAGTCATTGTTTGAAGGGACAAACTCTGTGAAAGTGTTTGCGCGTGTTTCCGAGCCCTAACCTCGAAGTTCTCGGTCTTATTAAAATCACCCAGAAAGAAGTGGCATTTCTTTTCTCTCCCAGCCTCTTTCCCCTCCCATGGATTCAGTCTTTTCCTCTCCTTCTCTCACATCTTCTCCCTCACTCTTTTCTCCTCTTCGTTCACACCCCTCTGCTTCACTTCTTCTTAATTTAGAAACCCCTCTCTCTCCGCCGCCATCTTCCCACTCGCTCGCACTTTCTTTCTCTCCTGCTACATGTCACAGATCGCTGTCACATTCCTCCCTTCAGACCGTTGACCCACTTCCCTCTTTTCAGCATCATTCCTAGCTTTATGGTTTACCAGACATTTGTCCTTCACTCCAGTAACTTCTCTCCCCTTTCTGCCCCCCCTTTCTCCCCAATTCTATTTCATCAAAAGTCTCATAACCTACATATCAAGCCCAAAAGCAGAAAATAGGCCCAGCATTATTTGGCTGTCTAGCTTTTTTTTTTTTAAATGATCCTTGGTTGTAATGTTTCATCACGATTGTGATCCTTTTAGGTTTTCTCTATATTTTTGCATGATTGAGGTTATTAAAAATGAATATCAGCTATTGAGTTGGATGGAAAGGAAGCAGTTCAAAGTGCTCTTTCAAATGTTTGTCAGCCATGAGATTTCAAGGGAAAACCTGAAAAGAAGTAGAAAATACATGCATCATAAAACATCACCAAAAATATACTTCAAAATAGTCATATATGTCTTTAATAATCATGAGCATGAAGCTCTATTCTCAGCACTCCCAACGCTGTCTGTGAGTACAGTCAGCACCAGCTACAAAGTTGAGTCAAAGTCACTTACAATAAGGAAATCTGACTGCTGAGTGTCCCAGAGGGAAGTTTTGGCTTCAGATTCTTACACTGTTTCAAGACTTGTTTTTATTGTCATAGGCTTTGCACCCCGTGGCAGAGCAGAAGCCATGCGGTGAGGGTCGCCTCCTTCGCGTCTTCGGCGTATTTGTGGCAAGGCGCCAAATGCTGTAATCCTCCAATGACAAACAATGTCACAGCTAGGTTCTGCCTGAGAGGATGCTCCTACAAAGGAGGGGATGGTGGGGGAGGCTGCAAACACAGAGGCAGTAATTGAAAGGAGAGGGAAATGTTAGAGAGGAGGACAGTCGTCGCTGCGTTTCTAAAAATATGATGAAAATATGACAAAGTGACAGGCGACGTGTAACGGCGAGTTAGCTGCAGTTGTATCTTGTTTTCCTCTTCGCTGCACAGAATTCATGCTTAAATTGAGCCAGTAAATCAGACTAATGTGCGACCGCAGGCTTTTATGTGGTGATTGTGTTCTTATACAGGTGTGTGAACATGCAGTCTTCTGCATTTATGTGTGTGTGTGTGTGTGTGTGTGTGTGTGCGTTGGGGTTCTGAGGGTGGAGAGTTGGGGGGGGTAGAGGGCGACTTGGTGTCCCAAAAATGATAACAGGATGAATGATGGAGGCATGGAGAAATCACTCTGCCCCTATTAGTCATAACAATGGCATCTTGTTACTTGTGTCTTAATTCTTAGGGCAGCTTGATTATGAAATAATAATGACTGTTTTTGTCAGTAACTACAATCTTGATCATTACTTAATCACTGTCTACACTGGTTTATATTGAACTGTAAATGTGATTCAAATGAAAATCAAATGACTAAATGGAGAGAAGAAAAAAGAGTTGGGGGTGTTGGGAGGATGCAGGGATGCCCAGTAGGTAGTTAGTTCCTGATTGGTGGGTGATTTTATTTTGAAAGTCCATCTCACAAAGGCAGCTGCCAGTCCCTGCCAGCCTCAAGTGTCCATTACGTTACGCCTGCAGTAGCAGATGGGGGTGAAAAAAGGCCCAGACAACAGTGGACTCGCGAGTCAGAGACACCTAAACCGTAGCCACGAGGAGAGCGATGGAGGCCCGATGGGGATCAGCTGTGTGCACGTGAAATTGGACCGGGTAACCCTAAGAGGCCTGGAGATCAAGGCTCACCCAAGGATGCTCTGATGTGACTTTTACGTCCTCCTGCTTCCACATCTTGGCTTGGGTTCAGTTCAGTGCCCTGCTGGGCAGTTAATTGGACTGGTTTTGACTGGTTTTGGTACAGGTACAGTGTGAGTGGAAACACCCTGATGCGCCACTTCATCCTGCCTGAGTCCCCATGAGCCTGGCCTAGAAATTAAAAAAAAAAAAGAAAGGAAGATCCAGAAGGAAAAGAGTGCTAAAATTTTACTGTGATGGTTTTTTTTTAGTGGTGTAAAAAGTTGAAACTAAGAGGTCTGCTCAGCAACAAGATGCAGAGATTTGTTTTAATCGGAGCCTCTGTTGATCATAAGATCTCGCAGATTTGCTCATATTCAAACTGCTCGAACTCACGACCTCTGTGGCGTAAATGTCAGGAGACAGCGAGTGTCTCACCACACATGGAAGCTCGCATTGTTTACTTCACAAATTGGCCATCTTATTTTCTCTTCAGAGCCTTCATTACACTGCATGTCTTCATCCTCAATCAAGGTACGCAAATGAAGAGGAGGAGAAAAAGACAGGAAGGAGGGGAAGGAAGAAGTGAGTGATGGACTTCGCTTGTTTAACCCAGATCCAGGCAGCCGCTGGAGGAGTGGACAACCGGAGGTGTTTCGTTTTTATTCTGGGAGCGACTTGGGAATAAGAGAGGCTGGGAAAAAAAAAAAAAAAAACATGAGCAAAGAGCAGGAGAGACAGTGAGAAGGAACGACAAGGCTGGCGCTGACCCATTTCTCCAGGCCTCCAATCTTGTGGCTGATATAATAGAAAATGGCTACCCACATGCACACACAAACCTGAAGACGGACACACGCCGCCAGACACCAGCAGGCAAGGACACACAGAGGCAGACATATACACCCACGCTGGGGTCCGGCCAGATTCCCCATGATAGCTTCAAGTGTTGCTTCTTTTTCTGTGTGACTGCAGCAAATCCGGCATCACCTCAGCCGACTCTGGAAAATATCACATTCAGAGACTCAAACATGACCATGAACTCGCCGGCCCGCTCTGCCAGCTCAGCCTCCTCTCTGCTGCCCCGGCAGCGGTGGAGCACGTTACGTACTGAGCCGCATCTAAAAAGGCTCTGGGTGCCTTTTAAAAGGCTTTAAAAAAAAAAAAAAAAAAATCAGTGCTGTAGAAGTCACTCAGGGATTCACTGATAAGTATTCATTAAGTATTGATAAGTAGTCATTGAAGTATTCATTCAATATGCATGGAGGTCCACTCAGAGGTGCACTTGACAGGGATTGCAGGCATGGCAGTTTATAGCGGGTTGGTGGAAGTAGGCAGATAGATACTCACTGCTCACGCACATACACAGAAAACCACACAGAATGCCCCCGCTGCCCCGGGACGGGAACATTGACCCAGTTGTAAGGAACATTGGTCGTGACTGTCCTACATGGCTAGCACTTTACTGACGTTACACAAGGCTCATCCAACCCAGTCTCTAAGCCTCCTTTTAATGGCCCTACTCTCTTTTTTTTCTTTTGCTTTAGCTTATTTTTTTTCTCCTCCCTGGCTTTGTCCCTGCCTGTCTTTCCTTTGGTCCATTATGCACGTCTATGCTCTGGCAGTCACATTTATTTGGCGCTGATTATTTTCTGAACTTGGCAGACAGACTTATTACGTTTGCTCGGCCACTATTTGTTTCTCGTCATTTAATTAACGTGAGGCTGAATTGGAAGAAATCAACTTCTGCGTTTATGCCCACTGATGACCTTATTTATGCCCACGCCGTCCCCTCCTCACACCTTTATATATCTCTGTAAGCAGCTTTGAGAGGTCGCGCATTGATTGTTTTTCGACGCACAGTGACGTCGGTAAACATCCCTGACCTTTGCACACATGACACAGGTTGCACACACATCCAGCGTGACAATACCCAACTGGATTATCAGTATGGCACAGGCTGTACAGTCTAATAAATTCTGATATGCATTTACTCGAAGGCGAGCTACAATGTGACAGCAAACAGCGGTATTTTCAGGCCTCCGACTACGCTTTTTTTCCCCCTCAGTTCCTCAGAAGTAAGACATAAAAATGGCAGCGGGTCTGTCACAAGTAATCAGCCTTTCCCTGTCAGCGCTGCGTGTGCATGTGTGTGTTTGTCAGATGTAGCGATCAGGTGCTCTCCTCACTTTAGTCCTCCATTTTTGGAACTCTGACGGGCAGTAGGAGGGAGACTTTTGAGGATGGACGCCGCTGTGCCGTGGCCCAGTTTGCTGCTCGTGTGTGCGCATGTTGTGGTGCTGGAGGTTAATACGATGTGATTCTAAGTCGCCCACCCTCCGAGCACACAGGACATTGAAAGACACAGACGCAGAGGGAGAGAGAGGGGGGGGGGGGGGCTAGAGGAGAGTGAGGGCGAATACTGAGGTGGGTGGGTGATTGTAATAGAACGGGATGGATGAGCAGAGAATAACCGCTGAGAATTAAAATGTCATACGGCACAGAGGAGAGATCAACTGCACGCAAGCAAAGACACTGAGATCATGTTCCCTTGGTGGATTGCATGTGCGTGCATGAGCTGATACCTGTGAATTGAGGCATGTGTGGAACTGGGTTTGGCTTGAGGCCCTTTTCTGTATTAATATGCGTGTGTCTCTTTGGTCAGCATGTGACACATCATGTGAGTTCACCCTGTGACCATGGCTGGGCCCTCAAAGTCATTTCCACACAAATCCAGGTTCTGAAGCTTGCAAGTGGCAGATTGAATTAGTAAGTTTGCTTGATAAAAGTCCCACTTCTGTGCAATTTAAATTAGATTACAACAGAATGCAAATTAACGAGGATTCCCATCAGAAATCAACCAATTTGGTTGCCAGAACAAATTAGAAATAAGGCTTTAAAAGGGACCTATGATGCTTGTCCTTATTTTCTGATTATGTGCGACAGGGAAACGCTCAGTCTGCTCTGAAGGCTCCACTTTTTCTGTTCTTGGCTCTGTGTGATGTCAGCGAACTGTAATTAACCCTAATAGGGTCATCTAAGCTGTGAGCCCTTAGGCCCCACCCACCTGCCATTGTTTACAAGGGCAGAGCATCAAAAGAAATTTGGCTTAAAACAGAGGATGACCTGCGGGGCTGCACCCAGGCCCAGTATGATAAGTAAGGATTGTTTAAAGCTATGAATCATGCAGAGCTACTCTAGCGGAGTTCAAGAATAAAAATATGGAACTGAAAATGAGCAAATCATGTAATTTCATCATGCACTGACAAAGTAATTAATCTTATCCAATATGGCACGGGTCACATTAGATCTTTTGTATAGTAGGAGTAGATTTAGTTTTTAGTAGTGCTTTCCACTTCAGCTAGCACCATGCATCACAGAGGAACATCGGCCATGACAGAATAGAGTTTACAAGCCAAGATTTTTGCAATGCAAGTTTTTTTATCAGCACAAATCTCTTCCCTTTTCTCTGAATACCTCATGTGACACAGACACATACTTATCCTGTCTCGAAACCACTCACATACCATCATGTCACTGCGCAACAGAGGCGCCAACCATGCAGCCGTCTTTGTGTTGTCCTCGTTTGTAGCTCATCCCATTTGTGGATCAAGTGCTACGCCGCAACACAACAACAGGTCTTTGTCTGCAACAATAGAACCAAAACAAGGAAAAAAAAAAACTTGCTTCCTTTTCAGGAAAGCCTTATGCTATGTTGGAAGTAATGGTGTGTTTTGTATTTGGAGGTGGATTGCGAGTGTAAGTAATACTGTGTTTTTTTAAGGGAGGGGGACTAAAATAATACCTGCTCTGTTTCAGTACGCAAATTAATGCCTTTTGCCACGGCAGCGAGGTAATGGGTTGCGATGGCTTTGTTAATGTGTCATAGCCAGGTTGTAAACGTGCAGATTTATGAAGACGTTTTTAGTTACAGGAAATTTTGATGGCGAGAGCCGAGAAGTTTTTATTTTCGGGGAGGGGCGGGGGTTGCCGAGGAGAGGAGGAAGAGAGGGAGACTGACTTGCAGCTCCGCATCAGGGCGGAGGGGTTAAAGTTATGTGCGCCTCGTCGTTTAGCTGACACGCATGAAGCTCACAGAGTATTTAGAGATGGAGAAGTACAAATTTAAACAGGAAGGTATGAGTAAATCCCGCCCCCAAGACCCTTCTGCACCCACACACACACACACACACTTCCCAGTCCACCCGAGTGACAAACTTAGTTTCATGGCTCTTTGCTGAGAGTGCGGTCCAGAAGCTAAACAAGTGGAACTAAAAGGAGGATTTTAAAGCCAAAGCTGCTGTGAAGCAACACATTGGTTTTAAGTTGATTTGCACAGATGGCAACACTTTGTGCACGGTGACACAAACACACACAGACACATGCACACTCATGCCACTCCAGCCTCAGCGTGCACCAGTGTGCCCGGGGCAGAAGGAAACTCCCACTTTCATTTGTGTCTTTCATGTTGCATTTGCATTTGTGATGACTGTTAACGTGACACACACACACACACACACACACATGACGCGGCTAACGCGCTAGCACACACCAGAAGTTAGCGCGGGCGCTGCTGTGCCTTTGGACTGCGGGGCAGCACAGCACTGGCGGGCTTTGTTCCTCGTGGCTCTTGTTTTCTTGCTTATTTATTCCGTTTGTTGTGTAATCTGCTGTTTTGCCGGGCACCACATTCCCATTTTTGCTCCCTTTAATGTGCTGTCAGTGAAAAACATGTTGTCACTTCATGCTCAGAGCATATGTGCAGTTTGAAAGTGTGGTGCACTACGTAGCTAGGTTGGACTGTTGCAATAGCTCCACCACACATATAATATATATATACAGCAGTAGCACATAGAAGACCCCCCCTCAATCCTTTCAGCCCCCCCCCCCTCCCAAAAAAAAAAGAAAAAGAAAAAAGAAAACAGCAACTTCAGAACTTTTCATGCTACGTGACTGATATTCATCCGCGTGGAGGCTCACGGGAAACATGCAACCCTGCTGACAACATGCACCGTGTATTCTCAAATAAAACCTTATTTGCACAATCTAAAAGCAGACTGGCACAAGAGAGGGTGCAATTTCACCTTGGGATGTTTTACATTATTTAGTTATTTTTTTTAAATTTTATGTAAATGTACATTCTTACTATCTAAAACCATCCTTCAGTTGAGAGATAAGAGCAGCTGATGAAAATGCCGCTTTAGGTTGATCACAGCTTTAAGTTTTTCAGGCGTCAGCGAGGCACTTCGCAGTCTTTCTTTGTCTAGGGTTTTGCTTTTCAGCCTCTGTACACGCTCCTGTCCAATACCCTCTGATTTGGTGAAGGATGTGATTGCAGCTTGAAAGAAATAAATAAAGAAGGCAGTCGCTACTCTGGGCTGAAAAACTGCTAACATTTGCCAACAAAAAAAAAAAATTCATTTTATTCTCCATCACTCTCTGCTTTCTAATTCCCAAGGGTGTACATGCTACTGTGTCACTGTTCTCTCTTGTAGCTTGTGTTTCGTTCACGGTCTCTTTTGTGGAGACAGCAGATTGCTGCCTGTCCCTGAGCCTGGTTCTGCAAGACAAGTCTTACTTTTAAAAGGGAGTTCTTCCTCCCACCTAACGCCAAGTGCTTGCTCATTGCTTCATAATATATAAAGCACCTTGTGAGAGCTGTTGTTGTGGTGTGATATTAATATTATAGAATTAAATTATACTGATTTAAAAAAAAAAAAAGTGCTTTTAGCAGGGATGCTTTAATGTAGATGAAATAAGATTTCAGATTGGATTTTGTGGCCTTAAGGTGTCCAGTCTGGATTCAGGGGTGCGTTTTAGGCTTGAACTCCCAACCCCTAAATAATATGTGCCAATTTCCTAGCACTGAGAGCTAAAACACATATGCGTATGGGTTAAAAAGTGTTTCATTAAAGTCTTGGATCACCATCTGCTGCCAGTGCAGCTTCAGCTGCTCCTTGGTATTGATTCTCCACTTCCCTGAAAGTCTTCCCTGAAGCTCATTTGGTGTTTTAATGGTGGTGTTGGAGCGCACTGGTCCAACTTCTCGCTCAGGTGGACAAGTGGATCTACACTATATAGTGCTAGCAAGAGCCACTATATCCCCTCACTGTAGGGGTCAGGGTTTTATTTTCCCTTTAATTTCCCACCCGTCAGTATGTCCCCGAGCAAAATCGAATCACAACCAGAAATATGTGAAATCAGGCAACAAAATAGCACTTCTCGTGACTTTTGAACGGTGAAATGCGAGTCGAGTCCCAAACTAGACAGATGGATGTGATGGAAACAACATCAGCGCGAACACAAACTCACATCGCTTACGTAGAAGCAAGTGTTTTGCTGCAGAAGGCGGGCTGCCACTCAGCGTGTGCGGAATATATAACCAGGGCTGCAAAATGTACAAGGAGAGAGGAGAGGGCAAACACTGACACCTAATGTCTGCATTAATTCAAATAGCATAACTTTCCATCATTAACTGCAGCGTCAGTCAACACAGGACTGAGCACAAGGCAGAGCTGCTGTTTAAGTCGCTGGGTGAATGAACAATTTGAGATCTGCTTTGAGTGGAATCACTGTCCACTTTTCCATAACAGCGCGCAAGCTTGAGGAGTGATAATGGAGGCAGAGAAATGGCTTGGCCCAACACTGACCTTGGTAATAACAACAGAGACACTGAAAAAGACTCTCATCTACTCTGTGATCTTTTCTGTGGGCTGGATACACACTCGTCCCCCTGGCTGCATGGCTGCCTGCCTCCTTGCGTGGAGGGCTGTGGCGGTGCTGTGCTGTCTGATTGAGGTTGACTGCGGTATTATTTCATTAATTAAGTTTTTCCACTTCTTCCGCTTCTCCCTCCCGTCTTCCTGTCAAACGACGGCCGTGGAGCGACGCCCTTCCTCTATTCTGTCCGCTGGCGCTTCACATCCCCCCATCACTGCTGATCATTGTCTCAATTACTCATCCCTCCTCTAACTCCCCTTTCCCCCTATTTCTGTTTCGCTGTTCTTCCTGCTTTCTCCTCTTATCTAATCCTAAATTGTGCTATACACTCTTTGCCAGCCCCCCCCTTTCCGCCTTCTCTGGATCCTCCCAAACTGAGGTGGGAAAGATTTGTAGCACGCCAATTCTTACATCTCCCCATCTCTCCCGCTCTCATCTGTGCCTCTCATCAGGATTTCACAGATGTTCTATGATTATTTCTACCTTGATTTGGAGATCTTTTCCTCCCATCAAGGCAGGAGAGGAGATTTGGAGCATTTTTAGCGTTTAGCGACCAAGATTTGGAGGGAACTATTTTCGAACCAAGGCCAAAGCAGCTGTGATCTTTCTGCTCACTTTGTTCCTGTGAAATGGAGATTCGCAGAAATGATGCCACCTGTAACACGTCTAATGGATTTAAAAGGATTCGCCATGAATAGAGTTCACGGTTTTAAACAAAATTGCCTTTGTGATATTTGTGACCTGTTGATTAGGATGTTTAAAAAAAAAAACAGCCCGCATTTGCAAAATCACATTTGTGGAAGCTCTCCTGGTTCAATTTGGCTCTCCTGCTCCCACTTCTTTGTATCCATTACTGTTCCACTTTTCCATAATGGAGACATTAGAGTCTTTTACCTCCCTGCTATCTATCATGTCATTTAAACTCTTTCCTTACTTTCCTTTTTTAACTCCCCCCCCTTCCTCAAATCTTGCCTCCTCCCTCCGTCCACCGTGCTCTGGGTCGTCTCTGTCGTCACACAGGGTCTCCTGTCCCCATCATATCACCAACAGCTTGTCACAGGCAATCAGCCTGCCTTCCTCAACTCCCCGCACGAGCCGCTCCTCCTCCTCTTTTCGCTCCTCATCTTCCTCACCTCCCTCGTCTCCCGTCACCTTCTTTTCCTCCTTCATGTGTCAGTAGTTATTACTCTCAGAATTTGCCGGCCTCCCTCTCTCAGACCAGTTACCGGGGAATTTGCTCAATCCTTTATCCATTCCTTCGGTTAGTACTGCTGCAGTTTTAGTCCTCTTTATGACATCGCTCAGTGCCCACTGTCCAGGGTTATACTGGAAAGAGGAGAAGCTTGTGTAATTCCTCTTATGTCATGTACTTAATTTCTATTAAAGGTTTCTTATATCGCTTCTTTAAGGGCATGTTTTTTTAAGTAGGTTGGGAGCAACGTTTCAAGAAAATATTGGAAGGATACATAAAAAAAAAAAAAGTATTCTCAACATATTTGCCTTTTTTAGTTTTCTAGTGTGTTTTATATCATTCATTTTAATAATTAGGTTTTCAGCTACAACACGCCCCAGGATACGCATATGTAATTAATGATTTTAAAAAAAAAATAGATGTTGCAGTGACTGGGCGCATTAAATGATCATATTTGTAGCCGTTATTCAGAAGAAAAATCCTTTTTGTTGCTCTGAATTGGATACAAAAAGTCTTTTTATGTTTACACATAAAGGAGAGAGCCGCTCCCAAACAGAACAAAGTGCTGTAAATAAGTTCATATTTATGCATCAAAGGGCGCCAAAATCAAAGTGTTAATTTTGCATGTAAGCGGCAGTTTTCTGTTTCACTTTACCCCACTTGACTGTGTGAATTCTGCTTTTAACTGATTGTTTGGTAAATTCACTTGATTATAATATAGTTATGAAATGAATGGGGAAGGGGAAACCAGATATATCCACTGCTCCTTTTTTTAATTGTACACATTTGGTTTTCTGGATGCAGTGTGGTATATCTGATACCAGCGTGCTGGTTTTATTTCTGCAGCATCATAGTTGTATTGCTTCGGGACTACAGGGCACTGATCAGCCGCATTGACATAGCGTTGTGATGAGGGGGGAAAAACACTGGAAAAATACTTCAGTGGGAGCGGTTTTTCCCGCAGGGAAAGGCCTTTAGGGTAACTTTTAATAATAACCATCATTAGGAAATGCTAAAATGATGGTTGATATAGTAAAGACTTGATTTAGTGTTAACAAACATTTCAATTATAATAATGCTATAATGTATGTCATTAGGTTTTGTAATAGAAAACCAAAGCTTTTATGATTTTTTAAAATATAGTATTATGTGTGCTGTCATAGTATATAATATAATACTAATGAGTGTTATTTCATAATGACTAGCAGAGAGTATCAATTAAAATTTAGATTTTTTTTTAGCAGTAAGTAACTCGTAGTTAAGTTTTTATTTAACTATCAGTGATGTTATTACAAAGTGTTACTGCTTGAGGAACTCAAATGAGTTATTAAAAGCCCACAAAGGGAGGAGGACGTGCTGAAATCAGTACTGATTTATTACTTTTTCTAATTTTTTTCTTTTCTGTTTTCATTTGCTGTTTGTTTAGGTTCAGAAAAAGATCGTGGTTTGTGTTAAAATACACTTTCACAACCTTAACCATTTGCTAGAAAGCCTTTCTGCCAGAAAGCCCTGAAGGAAAAATTCTCCCACTGCTGTTATTTTTCTGACTTATTCCCAGTCGCAAAGCTATTACCTCACAACAAAATCACTTACGAGCAATGTAGTCTAAAGGAGACTGCTGTTTCCATCTACGATAACTTATATTTGGAGGCTTGGCTCTGTTCTGGGAGAGCGCACCTCCGCGCCCTCCCGTGTGCATACAGGCGGCAAGAGCAGCAGTAAGACCCAGCACAGCACTGAGGAGTCATAACAGAGTTATGATTGTGTCATAAAGGAGGAGCTGGGGGGGGGTGGGTTGCAAAGTGGCTCACACACACGTAGCAACTGTGGGAAGGCTGAAGCAGCTTAAATAGTGTGCAGTGTGCAGTTGAGCTTGACTTTGTTGCAGGCCTGAAGTAACATCGTGCTCGGTTATTGGTCAGTTGCAATAATGATTCTGGATTAGCATTAATTATATATTGTTGTATGAAGACCAAAAAAAACAATCCCAATCAAAGAGCTGTACCTAATTTAGCACACTCTTGTTTATTTGAACTCCACTGAAATCAATGAAACTGTCTTCCTACATTATTGCAGGAGAAAATATTTCACGGGTCTCAGGCAGAAAAAAAAAAAATACTATGATTTAAGATGATCTCGAAGGACAACAAATAGTGAAAACACTCGAGGAATGTGCAAAGTTTTTCACAGCCTTTTATCTAAACCTTATTTACCCATCCCTTCATCCATCCCTGTCTCCTGGCTTTCCTACCATACTGCTGTTCGCCTTGACCTCCGCCTGCTTCTCTCCTCCTCCTGCTTTCACACTCTGCATCCTGCAGGGATGGAGGGAAAGACAGAGGGAGGTGTTAGAAGTAAAGCTGCCTCTTTTTCACACTTTCGTCTCTCTCTCTCTCTCTCTCTCTCTCTCTCTCTCTCTCCTGAGCCATCCGCCATCCATCCTTCTCTGCTTCGCTTGAGTCTGGCTAATCTATAGCCTGAAGGGGAAGTGGCTGGGGGGAAATTATTTTATATATATATATATATATATATATATATATATTTATATATATATTTTTTTTCTTTTTTTTTTAAAGGAAGGAAGGTGAGGGTTAGCCCTGAGGGCTATATCAAAGAAAATAAATGTAGATGGGTGGTGGTGTGTGCAGGAGTAGTGGAAGCAGGAAGAATATGTCTACTGTATTTTTGTTACTTGCAACTGTGGCTCCACATCTGTTCCTCCATTAGCTAAAACTTTAAAGACAGACACCGAACTTGGTGTCTTTTAATAGCTTTCATTTGCTGCTGTGAGTGAAGGCTGTGGGATCATCTGTGTGCTAATGATCGAGACCAGCTGCACAGCTAATGGTACACCGGCTGCAAAGGTGTGATTCTCACTATGAGCGCCGCTCTTCTTTTCACCCCTCACTGGTTCTCTCTTTCCCGTCTCTCCTTTCTCACTGTGTCTCCGTCTTCTGTCCCTCTGTTTTTACTCTTCTCCCATCCCTGCCTCTATCCTGAATCTCCCTCTGCGTGTTCCTTAATCCTATTCCACCTTCTGTGACCTGCAGGCTAGTGATCCTCCACTTGTTCCTCTGTTTTTGCTTTCTCGATTCCTTTCCTCACCTCCTTCTTTGCCGTCTTAGTCCCTCCCACCTGAGATGCTAGCAGAGGAGGAGGTAAGGAAGAGACAGGAGTCAAGGGAACAGGTTTTTAACAAAGTGAGACATCTGTCACTTTAAAGTGATGCCAGTTCAGTCTAACGTGGCATAGCCTGCTGCCATATTTTCTCCCTTTTTCTCTCAAATAAGCATCTCCATTTTTACTGCTTAAAGGATCCTATTGTGCTCATTTGCATCTCTACATTTTTAATCTTGGACTTCTACTATTCTACCCAGAGTTCATCCTCTGTGTCAAACAAGCCTTTTTTAGCGCCCTTTAAGCCAGCTTTCTTTTGATTGGTTGCCCCCTCATAAACCAATAGGCTCACAGCTGTGGGCCTGGGACGGCCATATTAGGGAAATCTGCTCTCACTGACATCATGCAGAGCCAAGAGTAGAAAAAAACCTCCTGAAAACAGTGTTTAGAGCAGTCTGAAGGCACAACTTTTGGCTCTTAGGGATCACATCCACATACACTGACCTCATTACTTGAAATGTTTGCAATGTTAAAATGACCGTTGACCATTGTAGCTGCTTATATGTGTAATATTTGAGTAGGAACTGGGATTTACCAGGATTTTAGATACAAGCGAACACACGCGCACACATGTGTCGTGTGTCAGCACTGTTGAACCTTCGTTGACTTCCTTTGTAGGGTTCGCTAGAACATTTTTGATTTACATTCGGTTTCACTGCCAATTCAAATCTGACGCTGCGTCTCTGCTGTGCTGATTGAAATGTTGCATTTTTGCAGTGCGAGAAAAAACACGCTGTTATATCCTGATCATACATAATCAGTTCCCCACTGCCTGCATTAACACCTCCCTCCCTGGATTTTAAATGGAAAAAATCTCCTTAATTCTATTAATTAAAACATAAGCAGCGATAGCGATTGGGGTTTTACCAACTGGAGCTTTGACACGCTCAACACAGATTCTTTTCTAACCAATCAAGTCCAGTTTTGGAGTCAAATCACACAGTGATTTGTGTCTCAAGGGCTCCATTTTATTTCATATACGCTCTTGATTGGATTACCATTATTTATTTTTTTCCACCAGTCAATCTCTGCTTTTCTAAATTGCACCCCCAAAATGACACCCCCCCCCAATGCTATTTCTCCAACCCAAGCAGCAATTGCAGTTGACTGCAGTCGGTTGAGTCCATGCGTCGCAGCGGGGGTGTTAATGAATTCCAGCAGACTGCTAAATGAGGACTTATTAAAGCGCTGCCGCCTCATAGTTTGACATTTCAGAGCTTCTGGTGGAGTTTTAAATCGCTGCCTCTGCAAATGTCACTCGCTGACTCTGTGGAAGGGCTGACCATATGAATAGAAGCTAGAGCTAGACTTGGCTATAGATTGTGAGAGAGAGTGAGTTTGTGTGGCTGTAATGGATGTGGGGGGGGGGGGGTGTTTTTGTGGGTCTGTATACCACCCTGCTCCTTGGTTAATTGTGCAATTCTGTGTTTCCATCCCTCCAGCTACGTCAGATGGGACGCGTCAAGGCCTGGATAGCATGAAAGGTGGAGTGTGTGCCACGCAAGGCATGAAGGTGGTTCTGAAAGTGGGACAGAGTAAGTCCACTCACCTTTCTGTCTGCTGTCTCTCTCACACATACACGCTACTGTACATGTGAGCTATCCCGTATGTACTTCATGTGTGATGGACTCACAGTTATTAGACACACACACACACACACACACACACACACACACACACACACACACACACACACACACACACACACACACACACACACACACACACACACACACACAGAGCCAAATCACTTAACACACTGTGATATTAGCACACATTAGCTCCACATCTCCCATCATCTCACATCTGTGCAGAACAGAGCAGCACACATTAATGCGCCTTATCTTGCATGCAGCTCCTTCCACTTTTAAACTGTCTCTCTAATCTTCCTCTTCCTTACACACACATACCATATAGTCTCCGCACCGCACGCGCACACACGCACAGACACACACACACACACACGCGCGCGCGTACCTTTCTTAATGTGTGTGTTCTCGCTGAGCATATTAGGTCTCGTTAAGTGGTGAGAACAGCGGAGAAGTGTGGGATCAGTCAGCTCTAATGAGCCCTGTTGACTCCCTTCTCACTCTGCCTTTTAACTGCTACTGACTCATGCTGGACACACACACTTAAACACACACTGAAACTCACGTACACACACACACACACACACACACACACACACACACACACACGCACGCACGCACGCACGCACACACACACCAGTCTGTGCATAAACATCAGCTCATACATGCACATTAAGTGGACACGGACATGCACCTGAGATGTCCACGGCTGACAAATGAACACGCACGCCAGCGCGCGCACACACTTTCCCCCACACAGCGGTCCCGCCAGCTACAGCACGATAACAAAATGACTCCATTCTGTGTTAAAGCACACAGTCAGTGATTTTTAATGACTCGTAGCTGCACACACTTCTAATTTGTTTGGAAAATATTCACAGTTAATGACCCTCACACACATTTTTTTTTTTTTTTTCTTTTTTAAAGCAGCAGAAAAAAAAAAAGGCTAATTTAAGCATTTTCACTGGCCTCAACACTTCTACACGTAATCGGCACCTGTCCTTCACATGACCCACCCTCACGTACACACACACACATTTAAACAGGACCAGCTATTTCTATTTCCTTGAAATGCTGTGTTATCAGGCCTTGTGTATTGTAGGAGCTCTTCAGCAAAGAGCCAAGTGGCGCTGTTGCGGCTCTATCAGCCCGTAACATCAGCATAGTCAGCTTGTCTCAATAGAAATACCACCACACACACACACTTTATTTCCCATGGCTCTTTCACCACACAGGCGATGGAAGAACTACCTTCCTTTTACACACATACAAACCCCGCTGCCACTTTAACATAGCTTCGTGAAGAAGACACACACACATACATCTTTTTTATTTGTCTTTCCCTTTTCTTTGTTCCTCTTCATTTTTTTTTTTTTTTGCCATTTTTTTCTACCCTTTCCTCACTTGAACTATTCTCTGGCCATTTGCCTTTTTTCTTTTCTTTTTTAACCCCTTTTCATTCGAGCAACATTGCTCACTTCCTATTCAAATTCCCTTTTTCCCTGTCCCCCCCTTCACTCTGCATGCTGGCCATCTCTCCTTATGGCTCTCCCCTCTGTTATTTTCACTCTTTTCCTCTCTCTTCCTCATCTTATCTGCTGTGTGGCTGAAAGGTCACGTCTGTGTTGTTTGTCATCTAAATAAGCGGCGTGCTGCCTCACGGTGATCTCCGATGAGATATGGCGCTCTGCTCCGCTTCGAGGAACACACACTCGGAAAAACACACATATACATTGAGCTGTCGTCTCGTATTTTATTCATTATATATATCTTGCTTGCTCTCTGAATCTGTCACATACACACTTTATCACACACACACACACACACACGTAGCCTGAGCCTCCATCTATGAGCCCCTGCTGACCAAACAGCAGTTCCTATTGATCCAGCCCACACCACCCCGAACTTCTGTTTGGTTGACTGTCAAGAGGGAGCCGCCAGCCAATACCCTTACCCTTCTCCAAATGTCAGCATATATAGGTTGATGGCTGTGCTTGACCACAGTGCAGTCTGAACTACTATAGTCAAAAGAAGATCATTTCCGTCTGCAGTAAGGTAGATTTGGTGTTGTGGTTCTGTTCATGGATAGCTCTCTGTGTTGTTGTTTTTTTCAGTCTGTTTCCCAGTGCCAAAGCTGTGACATCACAACAACATTATTGGACAGCTGCAGCGATAGTCCTAGAGCAACATTAGTTGTGATATTGTAAATTTCACCACTTATAAGCTGCTCCCTTGTTACGGGACGGTGGGGCTCACAGGATAAACACCGGATGCCCTTCCCGACACAACCCTAAAGGGGGGGGATTTGTGTCCCTGGCTGAAATTGAACCAGCAACCGTTTACTTGTTAAGCAAATGTGCAAACCACTGCACTATCCTGAACTTTAACTCCTTTTGAGAATTTCAAAGGATGTTGCTACAAACCAAACATCACCTGTGAGGTAACGCTATTAAGAACGTGTATTTTTAGAGAGTAGACCCCCCCAGCCCAGAGACAATTATTAAGTCAGATACAGCGTGAAAGTAGGAGCTGGGGTGGAGGTGGGTGACAAAGGAGCTTGCAGATGCAACTGTGAGCAGGCTAAAGCAGCTTAAGTAGCGTGCCCTACATGCGACAACCAGTTGGATGTGCAGAAAGGCATCGGCAGAGCTGATGTGGGCGGGCACTTCTGATCTGTTGGCATCGTAGCTGAGCTTGACTTTGTGGCATGCCTGATTTACTGTAGGCTACATGTTCATGGTCACTTCATGTTGCATGAACTGTGGAGCTGAATAACCCACCACAGTTCTGGTCCTGCAGCCTACTGTTGGACAGATGGCCCAGAAGCTAACAAAATTAGTATTTTCTGAACCATCTCTTTCAGCTTCGAGGAGTCGCACTTATACCCACAATGGCTGCACTTGTGTGTATATGTGTGCGCACATTTGTGCATGTGTTTGCATGTGTCACATAAACTCACTTTAATGCCATCACTATTACTGAGGGCTTGCGAGACAGATGGCCTGATTTAGCGACTACAGATTACAAGCCGTTATGGCCTTGTGTAAATTCACTCAGGCCAAAACAGCAAACGACCTCTCTTTAGTTTCCCATTCAAACAAATGAAAAAGTGCTCATACACACCGCATTGAAGCCCAGTCAATATGTGCTCCCCTATAATGAGATGGGAAGGGGGCCTTTATTAAACCTCTCCTGTCTCTTATTTCTCTTTCTGGCTGTCTCTCTCTTTGCTAATGTCATTTATCGGTTCCAATTCAGAGAGCTTTGGCTGTTGTAGAAGATGGAGGCTGTCTCAGTATTTCTGTAATTCCACTCTTATTCCTTGCTTATTTCTCCTCTAAAGGCCCATATGGACTGCCTCCAAAGAAGGAGCCACCAGCGGGACGCACCACCAGCAGAAACCCAGGTAAGCAGGAAATCAAATAGAGATAATCCACAGCAGATCCATCCACAAAATGGATGGAGGGAATAAGCAAAGACTGGTAGATAAAAAGAAAAGCAGCAGGGAGAGGGAGGGTGGAGGCGACAGATGGAGAATGTGCAGCGGTGACATCTGCGGATCTCTCTGTTTAATTCCATATTTCTCTCTCTCTCTCTCTCCTTCTCCCCCTACTCTCTATCCCTCTCCTCCTCGTCTCTGCACCCGGCCCTTCGAGCTAAGTGCTGCAGGCGGGGAATGGATGGCTAATAGCTACCTTGGGAGAAGGACAAGAAAAAGTGAGGGAGGAAGAAGGAGGCAAGAGGAGAAAGAGAGGGAGAGAGCAGCGACGACATTTCAGAGTTATTATTGTCATTAGTTGGCGAGGTGGGGTGGGGTGTGTGTGTGGGGGGGGGTTACTGGGATGGGGGTGGGGGTGGGGGGGTGTTTCTGTAGTTCTGTCTAGAAAGAATGAGAGAGTGGAGTGAGAAGAGGAGGCAGGGGAGTGATAGAACAGAGTGGGTAGAAATGGGAGGCACATAAGGAGGAGAAAGAAAAGAATAATTGAAAAGCAAAGAGGAGAGGGGAATAGAACAAGGAGATGAAAATGGAGAGAGGCAAGATTCATGCTTCACCTCAAAGTTATTCAGTGAAGGGGAAAGAACACGATTCACCCTCAGCTCTGTTCATTTCTTTTCTCTCTCTCTTTTTAAAAAAAAAATATTTATTTATTTTTTTGGTGAATTTGTGTACTATACCAGATGTGTGAATTGGACCATTCACACATTTTCCAATCACTTGTCCATACCTCATATAGGTGAGAATTGTATGTGTGAATCAGCAACAATAGTATGCATTGTTTGTACTACAATGAGAGCGGTAACGCACGCAGCAAAGATGATTTAATCACACACCTAAGAGGGATTTTACACATTTTTGACTTCCAGGCAAGGACATATTAACACACATTTAACCACATATCTAAAAATGATTGTTTTGACATTCGACACAGCAGTTATTCCAGAATTTATAATCCTCGTGTGAATACACTCGAAATCATCTCAGCAAATAATTGGAATACTGTTGCTTATTCACAGTTTCTCATTGTGTTTGTGTGTCTCTCGGGATGTAAACAAATAGAAATACATTATTAGGATATGAACAAGAAATGCTCTCTGAATAGATATGAAAGAGTTTTTTTTTTCCCCCCTCCCCCGTCACTCGCAAACTCAACTCAGCCAAATCAAAACCCATCACTCACTGATAATTCACTCTTTACAGATGTCCACTGAGGATAAATATCCATAAATGTATTCTAGCTCAGAGAATAGGGGCCCTTATGGTCATCATTTTCTACATAGTTTGCAGTAGAAATCACTGGATTCAGAAAACCAGGGTCAGTGAAGTTCGGGCTTTGCTGCATTCATGAATGAAAGAGCAAAGAGCGTGCAAAGGAAAAAAACACATACACCGCCACCTTCTCTCAGCCTGAGCCCACTTAAGGTGGACTGAGGTGTTGAGAAACTGTCCTGTGATCTGACCCCTTAAAATGTGCACACTGTTTTTGAAGTTAAGGATGCTGCGACCTCCAGGCTGAGTGCACAATTCAAATCTCAGCATCCGTGGTGATGTGAGGGGAACTGGTGCACGTACACGGGTAACTTGCACACCTGCGAAGGCTCCATTAGTGCTGAACAATATCAGCAGGTTTTTTTTTTCTTTGTTTGTTTTGTTTTAATGAGAAGGCCTTGTAGCAAGGCAATGCTCATGCTCATGTTCATGGCCCTGGAGTAAAAGTTTAAAAGTTATTGAGAAAAAAAAAAAAAAAAAAGGATGTCCAACACTGTGATGTGAGGATGGGAAACATTTTGGATTTTAAAAAACTGAAGCGCTGCCATCCAAAGTGTTTGCAGACTGTCGTTAAAAGAAATGATGACAGCGTGGTAAACATGCTCCTGTTTGACTTGTAAATGTTTCACTGGCATCAAATTCACTGCGAGCAAATGTTTTTTTTTTTTAAAAAAAAAGCAAAAAAAAAAAAAAAAAAGAAAAAAACAGATTTTTCAGTTTCAACGTTTGATATGTTGTGCGTTTTTAATTAAATATAATGCCTGACTGACTTGCAAAACACCATATTCTGTTTCTGTTTACATTTTACACAGGATCCCAGCTTCTTTTTTTTTCTTCCTTGAAGGGGAGCTGTAAATGTCTTTTCATGACTTTTTCCCAGAGTTGTTGTGCAAAGCAGAGCAAAGCTAAGACTCCTCCGCTCCATTTATTTGTGTGAAATAAACAAAATATAAATAAAGATTCAGATCGTAGCTGTGCATTACAGACCTAATTTATGACAAGGACACGATTTGAATTTCCGCTCCTGTTGCCGAGCAGAGGGCGTTAGGTTTTCCTTTCACCTACTTTTCTGTTTGTTTTGTGACACCTCAAAGTTCCTGATGTGAGTCTATACAAAGGGTCCTGCTGCACATCAGTCCAAATGGATACAAAGAGACAAATTCATTCTGTTTTTTTTTAATTAAAAAAAAAAGCCATTTATGTGGGGAGCAGCAATGAGATGCCATAATGCATGAGTTTCTGCCACTCTAGGAATTATGTAATTTTGTCACATCCTCTTGAATGTATTCATATAAAAGGTTTCTGCAACACGCACTCATTCGCACTTTATTTTGACAAAATGTCTGAAATTTGCATCTGTGCAGCAGCCTAGTGGAAACATAACTAATGTGCCGAGTGTTAGAAAACAGCTCCAGAAAATATGCTAAGAATTAATATAAGACCAATTACTTCCCTCTGAAATGTGACAGCTGGCTCAGGAGCAAGGATGAAATGGCACCTTGACCTGTTCTTTCATTTCTGACCTGTTGCATGTTTCTTACCAAGGTGGAATTCACTAATGATATGAAACAGATAGAAGCAAATGGAAAATAAGGCCTTAGAGTCTGAACATGTGTGATTTAAAAAAAAAAAATGAACACGGAAGGGAAGGAGAGGTGCAAAATAAGGGGAGCGAGAGGTGGAGAAGGAGAGGTGAAGGAAGAGGATATAATAAGGAGAGCAGGTGAAAGGCGGCAGTCATAATGGAGATGAAGAATGAGGGATGTTGGGTTAATGGCGAGAGGAAGAAAGAGGAGGAGGAGTAGGGAGTGTAATCGACTTCTGGCATTAGTGCTTTGCTCCCAGTCAGTCCAGCGCAGCGGGAGGCCTAACAGCAGGGGGGCGGATGAGGTGTGCTTGCTTGGTTGTGTGTGTCAGTATCATAGTGTGTGTGTCTGCGTCTGTATATGTGTTTGTGTTGCAAGGTGCTGAGCTCAGAGCAAGGTGGGTCATTACAGCTACAATAACCCGAAGATAGAAAGAACCACGAAGCGAGGGAGGGCGAGGAAAGGGAAGAGACGGCGGAGAGAGACAGGCAGGGAGAACAGAAAGGGATGTGTGCCAAGAATAATGATAGACCAATCCAAAGGCCCTATATAGCAGAGACTCACATTACCTGCCTTAACCAGTTCGCAACTCACATACACACGGTCCAGTGCCAGAGCAGTCCCCAGCACCCCCATTTTATAAATGCACACACACACCTACACACCTCCAGACCATCATTCACCTGCTGAGATCTGACCCGGCCTCCTGCGGGCAAAATGCAGAGCTCCGAGTCTGTGAAGATCTTAGGTTTCAGGCAGACACACAGAAGGAGCAATGGGCTGACAAACAGGACCAGAGCTGACAGACAGTTTGATAAACAGACAGACAGATTAAAAGACAGACAGGCAGGCAGGAAGGCCGGCGGGCAGGCCGAGGTGTGTGGTCTGGTGGTGGTAGCGGAGTGGGGAGGCTCTCTTCATGTGGCTGGCTCTAATGCTAAGCAAATACGGTTGTTAAGGTTAAGGAAATAGAGTGTGTTACCTTGATACAAACTGTGGCTCGGCCAGGCTGTCCACAAGAGTATATACTGTACAGTACACTCACACTCACTGCGGACATTCCTCTCTGCTTCATATGGACTGCTGTCCACTTCATCACATCAATAAAGAGACCACATATAAGCTTCTGTGAGAGTTGCTGCATACTTGCTGCATTCCACTGGTTTATGTCTGCTAGTTGGGCTAAACCATCACCATTACTCATGTTATTGTGGTACGGAGCCATAAGGAATGGTATGTTTATTTAAAAGCTCCTGAAAACACAAGTTGTGAAAGCAAGCTGTGTTATTGCTCCGGCATATCAGTCATGATTTATGTGCGCCGTTGAGAGCAGCTTGTGATACTGGAGTGAGATTGTTCTTTGATTTGTTTCAGGTGGCACAGGAAACTCCAGCCAGCCTCGAGGACCCTTCGGGGAAGAAGGCAGAGGTGAGAATGGGCCTCTCCAACCCTCCAATATCGCTCTCATCGCTGGCGCCGCGGGAGGCTCTGCCTTCCTCCTGCTGGTCACCGCCGTGATCTGCATCGTGTGCTACAGGCGGCGGCACGCCAAGCACTCGGACACCCATCACCCCCCGCTGTCGCTGTCCTCTCTCACCAGCCCCAAACGGGGAGGCGGCGGAGGCATCACCAGCTCCAACAACAACGGCTCTGAGCCCAGTGACATCATCATCCCTCTGCGGACGTCAGACTCAGCCTACTGCCCGCACTACGAGAAGGTGAGCGGGGACTACGGACACCCTGTCTACATTGTCCAGGAGATGCCGCCTCAGAGCCCAGCCAACATCGACTACAAAGTATGAGATGGCCGCTGCTCTGGCCAACTGGACGCACCCACCTCCCTCCACCCGTTACCAACCAATCCCCTGCTCCAAACGAAGCCACAGCAAAGCTTTCCATCACAGCTCCAACCCTGATCCCCTCAATACTGCCAGTATTGTCCCTTGGACCCCCATTCACCGCCCTGTGAGCCCGCACCCCTGGCCACAGTTGTGTTTCTAGCTGAGTAAGCCTCCCCACCCCATTCTCACACAACTAAGTGTGTGTAAAGGGCAATGTCGTAACCGTGCATAGCCTTTGTTAACAAGGCCCTCGCGAATAGGCAAGAGGCTCTGAGTGCCCCCTTCTTGTTAACTCAGAGCTAAATGAGCCCCACCCGTGCTGAATTGAAGAGTCATCCCCTAAACGCCAGTGTGCATGTGCGGCACACACTCTTTTCACAGGGGTACGGACCTGCCGTTGGGAAATGTGTTTTGAAAAAGGTGAAAAAAAGAGAAAGCAAAGGACAAGAACAGCAAGAAAACGACTCCCCTGACCCTACTTAGCACCACAGAACTCTGATTTGCAGAGGCCATACCTGCCTAGCCCACCACTCCACCCCCTCAGAGCTCCATCAGCCAATCAGAGTCCGGCCCCTACCACTAACTCAATAATAGGATGCTAGTTTGTTTGTGTTTGTTTCTCCTGAGAAAACAGGGGCCTCGGACTCGCCCAATCAGCAGGTCCGAGCGGCGGTCACGTGACCAAGCCCAGACCTTATGAGGTCTGACCAATCGGTGACTCTCAGAATCTTGTATATTTTAATAATGCGTGTGACTGTGCGAGCGTGCATACGGCTCAGTTAATAATTATGGCGCTGCTGCTGCTCCACATTAGACGTGTGCGTGCAGTTAGTGTGCTTCAGTACAGCAAGTTTGCATATGCGCGCGTGGGGTTTAGCCTGTGTGTGTGTGCGCGCGCGCGCGCGCGTGTGTGCGCTTTGTGCGTGAGTGATTGTGCGTATGTGTGCGTTCTTTAGACTTGTCTTAAATACCAAAACACAAAATAGTGAGCGAATATCAAAAAAAGTGAGATTTTTTATCGCTATCAACACTTATAGATTATATATATGAATATCCAGTAAATAATTTCTAGATGGTTTTTTTCCTGTTTTCTATTGTTTTGCTATTTTTACCCACTGTGTTAAACTACACTTCTGTTGCTAGACATTTTTTTTAATCTATTTTTGTTTTTTCACAACTTAGAATGACCTTGTTTATTCCCCCTTCCCGTTGTATATTAATTTAATCCCTTTTTTTTAAATTTTACCAGTGAACAGAGGTCGTTCCTCTCTTCCTCTCTTCCCTCTCTCATTCACTCCCTCCCTCCTCCTCCTCCTCCTCCTCCTCATTTCCCTCCCCTCTAGGGTCTCTGAACTCTGTGTATATTTTTATAGCTCCTTGTACTATGCTGTAGTTTTGAAGTTTAGACCTCGTTTGTGGAAGTGTTGAGGTAGAACCATCTATGAAAGTTTTTTTTTTCCTTTCAAATGTTTTTTTTTTTTTTTTCCAAAAGTGAAAAGAAGTTAGGGGTGGGGGTAGAGGTGGTGATGGTGGGGAAGAAGAATAAAGGAAAAAAAGGGGCGAGAGAGAGAGAGTGTGCTGTCTGGGGAGGAGGAAAAAAAGCAGCGTCTGAATGCAGAACTTTAAAAGAGGAGCGAGAGAGAGAGAGAAAGGGAGGGAGGCGAGGAAGGAAGAGACTGAAGGAATTGCACACTAAAGAAAAAGAATCTGAGGGGAGAAGAGGATGGGAGAGGCAGGAGTGAGAGATGAAGGATCCCGAGGAAAGGAGGCACGGAAGAGTGGCTGGTGAAGTAGAGAAACCTCTTCTTTAAGTGGAGAGTCTCCTGTATGCAGGTGATGGACCTACAGCCAAAAACGGATTTTGGAGGAGCTGAACTCTAACCATGGAAAAGAGAGATCTCATCACACACACACACACACTCTCTCTCTCTCTCTCTCTCTTTCTTTCACACACATATACCTACTGTGACTCCACACATTTTGGATTTGTTCCTCTTTTCTGCCAAAATTTGAGTTGAAATCATCTCTGTGTATCACACACACACACGCACACACACACACACACACACTCGTTTATTATAAAAGTGCACGTTACACTGCCAGCTACACACACACACACACACACACACGCAAAAGAAATTCCTGAGGCAGTCAGCACACTGTTTTTTCTGACACAAACACACACACACACCCTTCTAACACAAATTTCACACCTTTTAATGACTGTCACAAATGCCTCTTGATTGCATTGAATGGCATACATTCCCTCTCACACCCGCTTGCTCTCCAAACACAAACACACACACACACTCTTTCACGCACACGCAACAAAAATGCTGATTACTTTCATATGACTCTGTGTTTCTGTGATTAAGACTAACCCAATGGACATGGGAGGGATGAACAGAGTGACTGTGTGCGCTGTGTTTTCTCCCCGCTTTCAAATGCTCCCATGCTTTTGCTCACACACACTCGCACTGTCTCTCTCTTTTTCTCTCTCTCTCTCTCACGCACAAACACACTAGTGCCCAGCACCTCAACCTCAGAGGGCAATAACATCGCTGTGTTCAGAGGTGCAATATGTTCACATGTGCATACTAATAAAGCTATTTTGTATTGCTCAAACATGTTTATGGCTTATGTGTAAATTGGATGGCAGTGGGAAGCTTGTACTTTTTTCACACGCACACAAATAAACACACACACACACACACACACACGCAAGGCCTCCGATGTTGTAGCCATGTTTTCTGTGTGAAGCCAGTGTTAAATCTGGACCTTCTGACATTTCTCAGCTGTGTTTTGTATCTGACATCATATAAGGAGATATCTTTAATACTTAAGTGTCACATTCGTCTTAAATGACTTTGTTCAACACACGATGATGCTCAGATATGTTTTTTTTTTTTTTAAATCCAGTGGAGGAGTTTGGATTGTGTTTGTATCAAAATCGATTGCAAAGATGAAATGACTCAAATTCTTCTTTATGTACGACTACCGACATGTGTTGTTTTTTTATGTATGCTGTTAAGTCAATGTCTGTTTAAAGTTAAACAAGCTCAGAGTACCTAAAGTATCCTCCAAGCCAAATGAAGTGTCTGTTACTCTCCCTTCAGCAGCTTCTGCAACTCTTTTGGAAATCCAAAATGACAGTATCTTTTGTCCACGAGGGGGGGGGGAACTAAACTTCACGGACTTTACGCCGTCGACTCCGACGAGGAAGCCACTGGGCCGTTTTCAGTCCACCTCTCCCACTCCCTCTCAGCAGAATGTCAAGTATCTCTTGGACTTATATATTTTTTTTTTTATTATTATTATTGTTTGTTTTTCATGTCGATGTTATTTCAAAGTTGTGTCTCTGGCTCTCACCGTTTGTGTTTGACTGGTCGACTCAACGTGCTGGCTTTTCTTAAAAAAAAAAAACAAAAAAAACCCCACGGACACAGCCACTGGTTGTTTGAAAAGAGAACGAAGAAAACGCTGTTTCTATGGAACCGGGGAGAGAAAGAGGGAAAAAAAAAAAAAAAAAAGCAGCCACTGCCTAGCTCCCTCACCTCTCCGTTGGTGAAAGTGTACGTGTGTGTGTGTAAATGTGTGTGAGTATGTGTGTTTCTTTGTGCCAATAGCCAGCGAGCGGAGGCCACGGAGCGAGGTGGCTCTCATATGTGACGTGTTGAGACTTTGTATTTGGGATACCACCGTGTGAGAAGGGTTTTTTTTTTTTGTGTCCTCTCCTCCTCTTCCTCTCTCCTCCGTACCCCCTTGTCTACTCATCACGGCGACCCCTGAGCCCCTATCCCTCCTCCCTTCCTTTTCTTCCCTAGTGCCCCCCCACCCCCCTCCCCTCCCCTCCAACACACCTCTAAAGAGAGGAAAAAACTAGTACATTCCTGGTTTGGAAAAAAAAAAAGGTTGAATAAAAAAAACAAACAAAAAATGTTTAAGCACCACTCGTTTTGTCCTGTTGTGTGATTCATTATTGTGTGAGGGTTTGCTGAGATCTTTTGTTCAGCCTGTGTGTGTGTGTGTATGTGTGTGTGTGTGTGAGAGAGAGAGAGAGAGAGAGTTCCTGAGGCCTGCTAACCCTGCCTTTAATAGAAGGTCTCTCCCCTTATCTCTGCTCTGTGCTTGTCTCAGCAGGGGCTCTTTCACTGCCTCTGCTAATAACACTGCCATTTTAGACACACACACACACACACACACACACACACACACACACGTTCTCCCATTGGTGTTATCAACAAGTTATCAAACCCAACTTCGTTAGTGTTGAGTGTTGCTTGGCAACGTATTGACAGAGCTGATTTCATTCTCCATCACCCCTCTCTATAACCCCTCTTCCTCCTCCTTCATTTCCCCCCGGCTCCTTCTAGCTTGGTGGCTCATTTCTATGGCAACTGTTTGTGTCTTTTGCTCCCTTCCAAATTTCGCTTCATCCGGATGTGGATTTGTGTGTGTGTGTGTGTGTGTGTGTGTGTGTGTGTGTGTGTGTGTGTGTGTGTGTGTGTGTGTGTGTGTGTGCTTTTAAGGCCCCTACAGGGCACGATGTGCCACAGGGGTGGCCTGCGTCTAGATGACCAGGCAGCTGCCTTTGCCCTTTGATCTGTGATGTGTGTGAGTAGATTACAAGCCATCGGCCACACACAAATACATACACCGACAGACCCCAACCTACACAAACACAACGTCCTGTCTGTACGCAGTGTCGCACGCCGGCATTGATCCCTTAAGACACTTGTCATTGGCTTTGCCATGACAACCTGCAAGTGTAAGTGAGACCAAGTGCAAAGAAGGTAAACATTCGTGCACCGGCAGTCTGCTAAGATTTGTTATTGATGGAGCTGCAGTCAGTGTCACATTTTGCCACTTTCATTTCAATCCCTTCATATACGGTCCTGCAGGTAGTCTTTAACCTTAAGCATAACCTGCTCGGAAAGGCAAAAGGTATTTACTGAGACTAATAAACAGAATTTTGAAGTAGTTTTCAAAAAGACCTGGTCCAGCAGATTGAGCTTTTTTAAATCCAAAAACGTCCGTGTTTCAGGAAGTCACCCTGCACAATACCTGAAAAAACTATGACAGAGCAATGACGCTCTTACAAATGACTTCAGATATTTTAAACATTAAAGCCCCTACACGGGGGGTTTCACTTACACTGATCAGCTGAAACACCTGGCTAAGATTGTGAAGGTCCCTCTTTGCACAGAATCACTGCGGCCTTACTGCAGTGTCTAGCGCTGTTACACTGGCAGCAGGTCCTTCGGGCCCTGTGGACCACATGGGTGCTAGATCAGACTGGGATCTGTGGTTCCTGAGCTGTTTTTGTCATGTTCTCAGGCACACTGATCTGCTGGGGGAGGCTGCTGCCATCATGCCTGCAACGATGTTTAGGTGGGTTGCAGATGTCCCGATGATGATTATCCACTTCACCTGTAAGTGGTTTTAATGTTGCGGCTGATTGGCCTATGTTGCCCAATTACGCCTCAGCTCAGGAACTACCCAACCCTTTTAAAGCACGCACACCCACTCTCTAGTTAGGTTTGATCTTCTTGTTAGGGAGGGCAGCACCTGAGCTCAACTCAGAGCAAAGCTGTCTGATAGGCCAGGGTGGGCGAATACACCTGTGCAAGGGTTCAGTGAACCAATTTGTACTTGAAATCAATTATGGAAGATGCATCCATTTGTTATTGCATTCCTACTGTAGGTAATTTTCTCCTATGTGGAGACACAAAATGATGCTACATGAGTGAATATAGCGGGGTCAGTAATATATATCAAGAATGATTTTTACATCCTCACAAACAGAAATAAAAAACTAACCGTATCCTGTAGGAACGCACCGCTGTGTTTGAAGCTTCGTAGCAAGGCTATAGCTTAGAGCTGAGCCCACTCATATATAAACCACATGTAGTAACAATTTTGTACTGTTATGTTGCCACAGCCTTAAAATCTGAAATCATGCCAGTGGTTCAGTCGATTAGTTCCACATGTAGACTTAGTGGATGGTTCGTAGGTATTTCTCATCTAAAGGAACCAACCAAAAGAAAGTAACAGGAAATGACTAACACTAAAGAACACAGCGGCTGCCAACAAATTTCTGACTTTAATACCAAGCCAGTAGTAGTGATGTTCCTTGAATAGTTTACTATTGTTGCTAATGCATGGAAACCAGCAGCAATATTCCCTTCAAAGAGGAACTAATGCTAATCTAATGGCTGTTAAGCTGTAATGAGTTTGCTCGCTTCTTTCCAGTCTGGTTTAAAGGAAGCCTGTTTAGACTATCGAGACTGCTATGGTCTCCTTATCATTACATGCTCATCATTACTCCTGCTAATCTGTTCTGCTCAATGCACACACAGATGAATATTAATGCCACGGAGGATGATAGCCGTGCGCGCGTGTGCCGCATGAACGCACACAGACAGATGCAGACAAGCACCAAAAGTTCGCACGGCGCAGGCACACGTACAGAAAGACGAACACACACACAGTCTTGCGTGCCTTCTGTGTGTTGCCAAGTGAGACGGCTGAGCCTCCTCTTCAGCTCAGTGTAGGAAAGAAAGCTGGCTGCGTCGCACACACACAGAGACACACGAGCCTCCTTCCCTGGTACTTTATCACAGCAGCAGAAGGAAGGAAAGAGAAAAGAATCAGTTTTAAGTGAAATCAATAGAGAGATAATCCCCTAAATTAGATTTTGAAAAGCTTCGCTGCTGATGCACAACTTAAAACCTAAGGATTGGCCCACTTGACTTACCAACGAAACAATCCTTGAGTAAGACGCATTTACCATGGGAATGAGTGAAGGTCAAGGATAAGAGGAGAGTCGGGGAGAAGCGGGGATGGAGGAATACTTTAAATCAAAGAAATATACCGAGGAATCTGCACACTGAATCAGGGTAAAAAACTGCTGTGATTACAATGTCACTGTGATTAATGTAGTGTAGCACCTTAGCACCCGGAGGAGGAGAGCTGCACAGAGTGCGGGGATGGTTTGCACCTGACAGACCTGAAATGTCACGTCATGATTAGAAAAGAGATGAAGGGTTAAAAGGTCAAGCCGTTTGATTGGATGCAAAAGCTTTTCTGCGTGTGGCCTGATCTGGAGGCGGATAGCTAGCTCCAGTGGAGAGTAATTAAGCCTCAGCAGAAGAGGAATTATCAGTAGAAAATCCATGATTTTACAGCAGTGATGCTGGCAGGTTTTCCCTCTGTGCCTCGGGATTCCTCTCCGTGCCCCTCTCCCTCCTTCCACAGCTCTCTGTCTGACTCAGTCTCTCTCCCCCTTTAGCCACCTGAATCTTACTCATCTTTTGTCTTTTTCTCCCCCCCCCCGTTCCCTCTGTCCCTGCCTCCTCCGAGCTTTCACTTTCTATAACATTCCCTTCGTCTCAGAGTGAGAAAAATGTTACAGTTAATAACAGGCCTGATGACAAGTGCAGCTGCAATCTGCAAATGCAGAGCTGACGGAAAGAATGAGAGAGGGAGGGAGGGAAGGGAAAACGGTTAGAAAATAGCTCGGTTGCACAGTGGGGGGAACGTGTTGTACACATTATGTGTTTGGCTGGAGGATATAACGGCGTTAATTTCAGATGATTAACTTGTTAATATTCCTGAGTGGATAGAGCCACTGCAGCCTTCGCTGTCGCAGACGAGCTAAAGTTTTGCAATGCCTCAGCGTGTCACGCAAACAGCCCCCCCCCCCCCCCCCCCCCCCCTGCCAATGTCCCCCACCACCTCCACTACAGACACACACCATTATGCATACACACAACTGAGGCCGCAGGAAATAAAGTAGGTTGTGTTCAATTAAAAAGCTTTGCCTCTAAATTTGATCCCCAGCTGCTGTAGAAGGATCCCATCATTATGTCTGAATACTTATTATTTTCCTCTCCGTGCAAATTGTTTTAAGACAAGCATAATCTTCTGTTCTGCAGAGTAATGGTATCAAAGTGACAGTTTGGTAAACATCTCGCGTGAGCAGCAATTGTCCGGTTATAATTTCCGGTTACGAGGCACGGCAGGCTTGTAAAAGCTTAGCATTCCTTTGGTGCGCACGGGGCTGTAGTAAGAGAACTACGACGTTTTTTTTTTTAAAAGAAAAAGGATTTGATTTCTCCCCTTTTTCAAAATTCTGCTTTGATAAAAGTATAAAGAATATATTAAACAACATCCATACTACATCCATAAAATCAACTACACCCATAAACCTTCTCCGTGCCTAACTGTAGCACACTCTCCACCAACACTCGCGGTTAGAAACTCAAACCTTCACAGAAAGTTTTTTTAAAAAGCTTTTGTTAAAATCCTTCTTTAAGCTGTCCTGAAAACCCAATCGACTTACTGAACTCACGCCGTTGCTGTTTTTTGTGTGTGTGTGACTGCAACAAATGATAGCAATTCACAATGTGCTCTTTACATGACTTTAATATCTTTAAAAGGGAAGATATTCCCAAACATATTTCCATCCCACAAACAATACTGTAAAAGCACTTTGCAAATGTAACTATGAGGCTTTTACACACACACACTCACACAGGAACTGTACACCATTCTAGCAAAGCACAATATTGTAAGCAAATGCATTCCACTCTTTCAGCCAGACACTTAGAGCAGACAAACAATGCAGAAACCGCATCCTCAAAGAAATTTCAGTCCTGAGAAACAGCCCAAAGTTTAGTTCCTAAACACCTTTCTGTTCTTTCATCTGCCTCATTTCTTTATTTTTAGTGAAATAAAACTACTGTGATTTGAAGTTCATTGCAAAACTAAAGAAATGCCCTCCCTGTCTGACAAAGAAGCTGTGTTACCGGCATCAGGGTGGTCTTGTGGTCAGAGAGCCCCACAGCTGAAGGATTGAGAGCTCTTTGTTCACATACATCTACCCCGGTGAAGTGTCCTCGAGCAAGACACTGGAACCCGGACCGACTTGCAGTTTGTGCATGTAGGAAACTGCACAAAATGACCAAATCTGAAAGTGTGGAAGCATTTGTATGAGTTGTGACAGCTGGTTTCTTTCACAGTGTTACACGAATGTTGCACAATCCTGCGAGCTGCTAAGTTGGTCTAACAGCCTCACACACTGCCGCTGTTGTACTCTTTAAAAGGAGGAAATTTATAAGAAAGGACACAAAGCCCACGCTGCTGCCAGTCAAGCAGTGATGAAACAATCACTGTGTATTGAGCACAGTTAAAGATTTAATGTACAAAAATAAACATTTGTATTGCTGAAGGCACATAACCATAAAAAAGCTGCTATAACTGGAAAGCATCTTTAAAGCTAACACAATCGACTAGCTTGCTGTCATACTTTGTCCACACTTAGAATGTTTCATACAGTAAAAGTTCATTGCATGTTTAACTTATTATTACTCATTCTGGCAGACAAAAAGAAAATCCTCTTCACTGCAGCGTGGAAATGTTGGCGGAAAATATCTCATTCAGTTCAGGACAGTTTAGAATCAAAGATGCACTTTCCTATCATTCTGCATTTATTCCCAAAATGACAAAACAAAACAAAATATGGCAACAAGAATCATCATCAATTGTTATTTTTCACCGTGAGACCTACATCAGTGACATCCTGAGAAGCAACAGAAAAAAAGGTTTTCCATCTTCGAATCTTTAATCAGGTCTGAGCAAGCTCCAGTTATGTCGAGGCTTTAGGGTGTACGGGTGCCAGACTCGCTGGATTAGTCTTAACAGCTGAAGCGCGCAATTTGCTCTCGCGATTGGTGATGAAGGGGGCTTTTTGGACGAGCTGTGCTCATCATCTAGGGCTTGTTTGTGCTACAACTTGCATAAATTTTGAAGGCTGAGATGAAAAAACTTCAAGTATGGTTCAACCAGCTGAAGCAGAGCAAATACGCAGATAGGCCTCACAGAGCATCCTCAGTCATTCTGGATGCGGGTTCTGCGTTCTGTAACAGACTTAGAGATTCCCTACTAGAAGCATCAGCTTTGCTCTTTTCCAGTTCGAATATCTCCGGAATGTATCGGGAATGTGCTGGAACGTTGTGTACCGCAAAGCTAAGCTAATTAACAGCGACAGATTTGCTGTGTTTTTTGCAAAGAAGAGAGCAACAGGCAAGACGCCGCACGGTTTTCATCACACCAATTTGTGCGTGTCACACCTATTTCAAGTCTTTAATGCATCATCATTGCCGCGAGGAAGTGTGTGCATAACAAGATGAGAGGGTTTGCATGAAGTGCTGGGAAGTTTTTCATGTTAAGTTCAAAGTTTAGGACTAACCACGGGGAGGCGGATTTCTACCTGCACACATTTCCACGATCAAATTGTGTCAGGAGACCTTTCTCTAAATGATGCCCGGGCAGAGTTCAAAGCAAATCCTGTTCAAAGGAAATCTGATTTAATTTTCACTCAGTCAAGTCTAAATGTGATCATGCCAAAGTCATCCTGGTTAGCACCACACCCTTTGAGATGCTCAAGCAGGCGAGCTTTTTGGATCCCTAAAGACACTTTTCAATCCATCAAGAAGGATTTCACACCGCTTGTGCTGCGGCAGCCTCCCATTTGCTTTTGCAGGTAGCAGCAGTCAGTGAGAGTTGAATTTTCTTTTTATTTATTTATTCACAATGTCTGTCTCTCTCTCCTCTCTCCTCGCTCTCTCTCCTCCTCGTCACAGTTCTCTGATTCCTTCCCTGATTTTGGAGCTTACAGTCTTTGGACACCAACTGTAATCCAGCGGCAGGTGTTTTGAAAGATGTTAAATCTGATATACTTTACGTTCAGCAACATCCCACTGGGTTTTCGATATTAAAGATATCAATCATTTTGTGACACTTTGTGGCAGTTTTAAGAAGGTTGATGTGACATTTTGGAATGACCGCAGTCACTATCTGTAGGAATACTACAATACTGACTTTTTATGAGAAAAAAAAAAAAGGCACAGTTAAGATTTTAGATGAATTCTCAGATCCCAGATCTGAGAATTAAGTAAAGGTTACTTTCCTTGAATCTTAGGAAAAAAAAGAAAACCCCCCAAATTTTAGTTTTGTTGAGGATGTGTAAAAAGAGACTGAAAGGCCTCACTCTGGGGAATGGATGTGATTCATGACTGGCCATTGTTGTGACACACCTGGGAGACAGCAAGAGAGAGCAGTCGAAGAACAGTCAGACTGCTGAGTGGAATCATAACAGGGGGATCCCAAAGGCATGAAGAGCTTGATTTGCTGTTTTAAAATGTAGAACCAGTTGAACACCAGGCCATCTACCCTTTCACCCATAACAAATTCTAAACAAAGAGCAGGCTGGGCAAAGGCTGAACAGTCCAACTAGCTGAAACAGCCGCTAACACCCTATTCTCGAAGGAGAAACAGGAACTGTCATGAGGCAGTCTGTGGTCTAAACTTCCCACAGTATCTCGTGTTTCCCTTAAGAACTGGCAAGAAAACTTGTTTGGTCTCCTAATAATGCACTACAATAGTGTGCAAAAGTCTTGAGCCACCTCTCATTTCATTATATACAGTACCAGTCAAAGGTTTGGACACACAAGGAACACTTTTAAATCAGAGTACAGCATCAAGTCAATTCAACTTCTGGGATATTGAGTTGGTCAGTTAAGCAGCAGCAGTTGCTAATCAGTTTCAGCTGCTTTGGTGTTAATGAAATTAACAACAGGTGTATTAGAGGAGCAAAAATGAGACAACCTCCAAAACAGGAATGGTTTTACAGGTGGAGTGGAGCACTGCCACTACCCTGAGCACATGTGACAGACATGAAAGGGTCTGGAGAAGCCGTGGAGAACGTTTTGCTGCCTGTAAGATTGTTCAGTATGACCAGTTTGGTGGTGGGTCAGTGATGGTCTGGGGAGGCATATCCACGGAGGGACGCACAGACCTCTACAGGCTCGGCAACGGCACACTGACTGCCATTAGGGATACCTAATGGCAGAACGTATGCTGATGCAGTGGGTCCTGGGTTCCTCCTGGTGCACGACAATGCCCGGGCTCATGTGGTGAGAGTACGCAGGCAGTTCCTGGAGAATGAAAGAAGTGATACCATTGACAGGTCTGCACACTCACCTGACCTAAATCCAATAGACTTTATGGTTTGGTCCATCCAACGCTGCCAGGTTGCACCTCAGACTGTCGAGGAGCTCAGAGATGGTCTGGTCCAGATCTCGGAGATCTCCCAGGACACCATCCATCATCTCATTAGGAGCATGCCCCAATCTTGTCAGGCATGCATACAAGCACATGGGGGCCATACAAGCTACTAAGTACCATTTTGAGTACCATTTTGAGTTGCTGCAATGAAATTTCAGCAAATTGGGATAGCCTGCTGCATCATTTTTTTGGGGGTGTCTTTGAATTTCCATCAAACGAAGAGGGATCCTTTTATTCCTAACACATTTCTCAGTCTATATCAGTATAGATATCTAGCATGATTTTTTCCCCATTGAGATCTGATGTGTTTTCAAAGTGATCCTTTCATTTTTTGGAGCAGTATACAGTACCAGTCAAAACTCTGGACACACAGTTTGTGGTACTGTACTGTACTGTATTTTGATAAGAAATTTGGAAATAGGTGCAATGATTTATTGAACTGTGCTAATAAAAATACAGCTTACAGGTAGAAACAGAGTTTGTACAATTCTAACAAGCTTGAAAATCAATGTTTGGTGTGACCACCTTTACACAGCCTGCACTCTGTTATGCAGTTCTGAAGGCAAACGGGGGTCCAACCCACTACTAGCATGTCTGGCACCAACAACCACGCTGCACTTAAAGTTACTTAAATCACCTTTCTTCCCCATTCTGATGCTCAGTTTGAACTCCAGCAGGTCATCTTGACCATGTCCATATGCCTACAGTAAATGCACTGAGTTGCTGCCATATGATTGGCTGATTAGGCATTTGCATTAACAAGCAGCTGAACACGTGATTCTGGCACTAAATCTTTGTTGTAATTCTCCTGCATATGCAGATTGTTCACGAAGCAAATGACTGTTTTCACTGGCCACACCTGTAACACATTTGGTGTAGGTGACAAACAAAATAGTTACTTCTGAGATGGTGCTCTATCTTCAGTTTTTGGACCCAGGATTTTCAGCTGAGCTTGTTTAACTTGATTAAGCGAACACCCAGAACACAGAGGGGTGAAATACGGCTCACAGGCAATCTCAGTCTGCCCCGTGACATCTAAAAAAACACACACACACACTAATGAATGTAAAAATGAATGACTGAGTCTGTGCCACATTACTATTATTTTGAAATATAACAAACTCCAGCATGTTACAGATCATCTACCTTATTTCAACATCTGACTAACGGTCATGCAAAGACAACCTCAACTAATTAACTGCTAATATATTCATCTATAAGTCAGCGCAAATTATTAGAATTAACCTAATCTTTTCTCCTTGCTAAATAATTAGTAACAGAATAGCAATCTATGCATTTCATATTCATGAATATGAAGATGTGTTTATTTATAATTATTTTCTTCATTCACTGACGCAGGTACTTACTCCCATAATGCAGTTTGAAGCTCGTAAAGGAGTCTCTGTTGAGTTCGTATTTATAATGTAATAAGTCTCATCAGTGATCCGTTATGAATGTAAGACTATTATTTAGATTTAGGTTCATTCAAAGGTTGATACAGTATACTCTAAACTGAAAGACAAAGACTGTGTAAAATCTGCCATGTTTACTGAATGCAGTGTGTGTGTATGCGTGTCTTGTTTCCATGAAGTCATCCAGTGTGTGGCTCTCTGCTATGTTATTGTGCACTTATTTGTAAAAGGACCACACACGCCTCGCAAAAAATGAATAAACAAATAAAAATGTTTTTAAAAAAAAAAAAAGAGAGAAGTGTGGCCAGTTTAGATTTGCAAAGATCTCCATGGCACACACACACACACACACACACACACACACACACACACACACACACACACACACACACACACACACACACACACACACACACACACACTGCTGCTCTCGTGCCGGTTTAAACAGTATCATTCATTGTAGTGTTGAGGCGTGAGCTCCTTTGAATTATCCAGTAACGTTACATGTTCACACATGGTTAGGCTGCAGTATTTTACCCTAAGAAAAGCACAGGTTTTACTATTAACATTAATGTTGTGCTCAAGTTGTCCCAGTGAGCCACAACCCTGTGACAGTGAGTTAGTGCGCACAATGGGAGGACTCTGAGACTGAATTCAAGCAGGATCATTTTATTGTGTTCTTATTCAATGGTGTGTGTGTGTGTGTGTGTGTGTTTGTGTGTGTGTTTGGGAGGGGTTCCAGTTGTGGCATGTCAAAATATTTCTTGTAGAAGAAAATGCATCTGTGCAAATTACATCATGGTGGTTTCCCCCCAAAGCTCCTGATCATTTTCCTGTGGTCACCCAAACCGTATTTATCAGATCGAGTTGCAGTCAGATGGAAATCTTCATCTCATCTTATCAGATGTGGGTGATATGGCAGGCTGCTATCTGTTATTCAACAAAAAGGGCCAATATCAGCCCCACGCATCAGTGCAAAACACACACCCAGCAGTGGAGGATTTTGTCCAGTGGCCAACTGCAAATCCAGCATGCTGGTCATCATAAATACAAAGAAGGCACGGCCAAGGTTCCTTTCTGGTAAATGGCTGTAACCGACCGTTTGTGTTTACATCTGCCGCAGCCAAAGAGAGTAAACACTGTGAGAAAGAAGTACAACAACAACGGTGTAAGACAAGCCAAAAAACGAGCTACCACCCCCCTTCCTCAAACCCTGACTAACCCCCCACCCCAATCTCTAACTCCCTCTGCCCACTGCAGAAAGAGGCAAGTGAATGAGCCGCCCGCCTCCCTCTCTACCCCCCCCCCTTCTCCCTCCCCCATCTCTTTATTGAGGCAGCTGCACCCTTTGACCTTTGCGCTCGTGGAATGTGTGTGCGTGGACCAGTGGTTGTGCGGGCCGATGGTAAAGGGGGAGTAAAAGGGTGAAGGCAGGCAGGGAGGAAAGGAGGGGGCTGGAGCTGGTGAATTTTGGAGATGGAGGGAGAAGGGAGGAGGGGAGAAGTCGCTTTTTCTCCCTACTACAAAAGCTGTCAGGAGTAACAATAAGCATGGAGAATGGTGTGTGTCCAGGGAGGCACTGAGCCGTGTTAGTGTGTGAACCGGGCAGAGAGAGGGCATAAGAAAGAGGGAGATGGAGAGGAAGATGGGAAAAAGAGAAAGAGAAATTGTAGAAATTGAAATTATGTAAGAGGAATATGGAGGAGAAAGGAAAATGACGAGGGACAGAAAGACACACGAGGGTGAAAGAGTGTGAGAGTGAGAATGATGGGAGAGAGGGACACAAGAGTGGAGAGGGGTGTTTGTTTTGTCTACCAGCGCGCTTAAATGCTGAACTTCCGTTGCCAAAGGAAACAGAACACAAGGCCCAGTATCGGGACATGTGTGTGCCTGTGAGTGTGTGTGGTCAGCATACCAAAGGGCCCCTGCTCCTCCTCACTGTACCAGTGACATCGTATAGTTAGTGCTTTACATTCACCAAGGCCTCATTAAGTTTATCTCAGCGAGTGTGTCATCATGTATGCGTGCCCTGCATTCAAACCGCTCACATTTCAGACTACACACCGTGCAGCTGGCTGCAGACAAAGGTGTTCGCCGTGCTTTGTTTCAAAGATGCGGGTGTACGTGAGTGCGTGTGAGTGTTTGAACAGTTGCAGGGGCGGAAGAGAGCGGGGGTGTGGGTAGTTGAGTGGAGACTTTGAATGTGTTGTGTGTGCGTGCATGTGTGGTGTGTGTGTATGTGTGTGTGTGTGTGGGTCGGGTAGTGGTGGTGGGGGTTCCACGATAGGGTGTTTTGCTTTGAAAACAAACTAGGGGCACGGTAAGCCCCCACCACTGCTGACGCACACACAGACACACACACACACACACACACACACACACACACACACACACACACACACACACACACACACACACACGGTAAAAGTATTGATTTTCTAGCTGGTGTGTGAGGTGTGGTAAGTGGACGGTAATAGCAGCAGAAGAGTGTTGTGAAGTGGTGCAGGTTAAGAAGTTTGGCTGCTGGGTAGACTTTTTATCTCTGGGATGGGGGCAGCGTTGATGGGATGAGATGGGTGGGGGTCAAAAAACACTCCAATGTCTCTAAATGGGGAAGAGAGGTGTGAAAATCACTAAAACCACTGAAATAAAGCATCTACAAAGGCACCGTTTATTACACACATACACACACACACACAAAATACATGAATGTGTGACAGATGCTGGAAAAACCGGGAATTTCATGTGTGTACTGTTAACCCTCATTTAGAGTAATCTGCATGCTCATGTTGCGCATGCACACGCAGACCAGATGCAAATACATACATTCAGATACGCAGAACATTATGCACCAACACGCACAAGCGCACTTGTAAACTAATACATGCCCCCACAAAGTACTTATGCATACTTAGCTCGAAACACACATGCAAGTACACTTGGATGAAGATGAACACATGGACACGCGCTTAAGTAAAAATGCACGAATACTACGCAGCAGATGTAATGGAATAATCCGCTGTTGTGCAATGAAATACATTATGCAAACCTGAACACATTATACAGACAGTGAAAGATCTTACATAATTACATAGACACACTTGCAAATGCTGTCTACACACATACGATTGTGAATAAACTTGAACATGGTGGTAAAGGGTGCCCAAACTTAGACGTTCTGTCAAGATACAAGACGCTGCAGCAAATACATTTACACATTTAGAATATTTAGACATACTCCACATACTTTCACATGACTTCATCACAAAATCGCTTAATGAGAGTATTTGATCCATACTAGCATTTTTACAGCTCGCCATTCTGATTAAAGTGGCCCTGACCTAATAAAGCCAGCGACCATCGGAGGAACTGTTTCATTTTTCAGTTTGGCCTTTTGCTAACATCATGAAGTTAGTTCCATAATTTGTCGAACAAAGTTTTTTCCTCTGTACGCCACCACAGTGGATTTTATAATCAAACCATGAAGATGCGATTGAAGTGCAGACTTTCAACTTTAATTTGAGGAGTTTTTACAAAAAAAAAATTGCATGAACTGTTTTGGAATTGCAGCCATTTTTTATGCACAGTCCCCCATTTCTAGAAGCTCAAAAGTAACTGGACAAACTCACGTGGCTGCCTGAAGTCTAGAACACACGGACATCACCAAAAGCTGTTTCCTTTCTTCAGATGTGCTCTGCTGGGGTCTTTACTGCAGCCACCTTCGGTTTCTGCTTGTTTGTGGGTCTTTCTGCGTTCAGCTTTTGTATTTAATAACTAAAAAGCATGTTGTGGGTTGGGGTTATCTCAGGTTACTGACTATTCTGTCGAAGAATGCCCAGTTTCTTTGCCTTGAGAAACCCTAGGTCTGGTTTTGCAGCATGTTTTTCACCATTATCCATTTGCACTGTTAAGCTCTGCCCGATCAGTTTTGCAGCATTTGGTTGAACCTGGGTAGCACGGTGGCGTGGTGGTTAGCACTGCTGCCTCACAGCTAGAATGACATTTAGAAGGTCTGAGTTTGATTCCACCTCAGCCCGGACCTCTCACTGTGTGGAGTTTGCATGTTCGCCCCGTGTCTCTCTGGGTTTCCTCCCACAGTCCAAAGACATGCACTTACTGGGGTTAGGTTAATTGGCCACCCTAAATTGCCCATAGGTATGAATGTGAGTATGAAGGGTTGTCTGTCTCTCTGTGTTGGCCCTGCGACAGGCTGGCGACCTGTTCAGGTTGTACCCTGCCTCTCACCCTATGTCAGCTGGGATAGGCTCCCCCCCCCCCCCCCCTGCAACCATGAACAGGATAAGTGGACGAGAATGGATGGATGGCTGAATCTGAGCAAAGAGTACAGTCCAGTACACCTCAGAAGTTATCCTGCAACTTCTATCTAAGTCACATCATCAATAAGTGACCTGGTTATCACTCACTGGTTAGACCTGGTAAGTGATAACACTAGTGACCCGGTTCTACTGGCACCCATTCATGTTCATGCCATAATGCCGCCTCCACCATCTGACAGACAGTGTTTGACAGCTTCAGACCGCGAGCTGTTCCACTCCTTCGTCATACTTTTCTCTCCCTGTCATTCTGGAACAAGTTCATCTTGGTTTCATCATCTGTTCATCTGAATGTTTTTTCTTTTTTTCCAGAACTGTGCACGTTCATTTAGATGTTTTAGCATTTGCACCTTGCCGTAAACTCTGAATTTCTAAATCAAGAAGGCATCTCTTAATTTTAGACACACCCATCTCCCCAAGAGTGACTTGGTTACATATTGTAAAGTTTTTCATAAAGAAAGAATTTACGGTCATCTACGTTAGTTGTCTTCTGTGGTCTTTTGGGCCTTTGTGTGTTGCTGAGCTGGTCAGTGCATAACTTATTTCTAAGAATCCACCAGGTTGCTGATTTGGCCGCCCCTGGCCAGGAAACAGCTCATCAGTAGCTGTCCAGTAATTTTGAGCCTCTAAAAATTAGGAACTAAGTGTAAAAATGGCTGTAATTCCTAAAGAGTTATTACAATACTTTTGTTAAACCCCTTGAATTAAAGCTGAAAGCGAGCACTTCAATCACATGTTGATTGTGCGATTTAAAATCGACTGTGGTGGTGTACAGAGGAAAAGCTACAAAAACTGTGCCATTGTCCAGCGAATTATGGACCTAACTGTAATCCATCGATGCTTGGGTTTCAGAGTTGTTATTCTTTGATTAGTTAAACCCGCTAACACCTTGGCAGGAAGAAAGCAATTTAATCTTCTTTAAAAAATATGAAATCCATATCAGGAAAGCCAACATATTTACCCACAAGGTGCATTTTAATTCTTGTGTCTCATGGGGGGGGGGGGGGGGGGGGGGGGGGGGTCTGAAAGAACAGCTTTTTTCTTTTTAAAATCTGTTCTTCATCTCTGAAACCATAGAAGCAAAACTGAAGCTGCTCTTCTCGTTGCATGTTGCTCGTGCTACATCTACTGTGTGTACACTGTAAAATTCATGAGCTTGAAGTTTCTGATACTTACAGAGCGCTGCACAGCAATATGCAGCATTGTAAGGAAGGAATTTACCGTGGTGAGTCATTTAATATTTCATGGCGATGAGCTCCAGATAAACAGAAATACCTTGTAATCTATGCAGTGTGTGTGAGACATGAGCGGCTACCTCGTAAGACGAAGTGGCAAAAGCCGAGCTGCTTTCATTTTTTTTTTTTTTTTGCTTAACAAATTTGCTTTTGTTTGTTTTGTTCCAGAGTCAAACCTGACTATTCAAATAAACGAGGGGCTGCACTTTTCATCCAAAGGCCAACCCTGGTTTGAACACAGTCTTAATAGCATTCCCTGCGTTGCTGCACCGAGACGTTGCGATTGCCGTTATTGATATACAAAATGAGCAATCATGGAGACAGCTGGAGGTGACAGAAACAGTAAGTGCCTCATCATGTCTGTGAAATCTTACAGCTATGCAGTGTTTCACAAAGCTTTGTTTTCTTCAGCCACACTGAAACGTACACAGGGTGGAGAAGCACTGTTTCAGGAGCTGGAAAATGTCAAGTGAGTGCGTATGGAAGGCCTCATTCTGCAGACCTGTTAAATGCAGCCTGTAATGTCAGGGCACATGGAGGAACAGCATCGTTAAGACCTGTGAAACTCTCGGATGCTTTTGCACTTGTTTGCTGTCACTCTCCGCTCTATTTTTGTTTTTTTTTCCCCCTCTGATGGAACAGGTGGCCTCCGTATAGATCCGAAAGCCTGCCCCTCCCTGCATTACGCACACACTCCTGCTCCCTATAGGTTTTCTCCATAATAGCTAAAGGAGGCTTTTCCTCCCCAGTGCTTCGACGGCATCCCCTACTCCCCCGCTCGCCCCTCTTTCTCCTGTCCCTCCAACAACCACCCCCGATTTTACACAACAGCTGCCAGTGTCCTTTGGAAGAAAAATGATGCGTGTCCAAAACAACTGATCAACCTCTCTTTCTCCTTCTCTTTCACCTCCTTCTGCACCTCCTCACTTCTATCGACCAGTTAACCCCCCCCCACCCCCCCCACCCGCACCCCTCCTCTCGCTCTCCCTCTGTCTGCAATTGAAGCGTGTACCACATTACATTCAGGCAAGCCGGCAGAGAACAGTGGTGATGGCAGATTTCCTGTCTACCAGGCGTGCACATGTGAAGGTCCCGGGTTGCCTTTATTATCTTGCCCGACAGATACACTGATACCACTGCGGTGCGCCAGTGCAGGGGCTCTGTCTCTCACTCATGTGCTCACAGATCAGCAGACATGACTGGGCCGCTCACGTGATGCTCGTTCAAGAAGAAAGTTTCTTCACCTGAACGACCAGGTGAAGGTGACAGACCTGGCGCCGAACGGTTGGGTCTGGGCCTAATTAGACTCGTCTGTTTGGGTTCTGAAAGAATCAAACATGCTCACACACTTCATGAAAGCTTTACAGACGCAGCTCTACAGAGGAAGGGAAAGGCATCCAACAAGAGCGCCTACAGTAACAAACTCCCAAAGCTCCTTGCAAGGCTTGAGGTACAATCGGATACCGAAAGTTAAGTGAGTGTGTGTACGTGTGTGTACTTTTGCTGTATTCACCTAAGTGTTTAAAGGGTTTGTTAAGGGTCTTGTTTTATTTTGTCCTCTGCGGCAGTGCGATAGAGGGAATTTCATTATGCAAATCTATGTCTCTCTGCTGATGAGCATGCCCTCAGGCTTCTGTTTCACACACAATGGCACTCACTCACACACACACACACACACACACACAAAAACACTCTCTCTGTCTCACAGCCTCTTGCATGTAAATACTCTCATCTATGCAGTCTGTGCGTATTTTCACCCACACACACACGCTCAGACACACATGGAAACATGCATGACCGTGCCACACAGACACGGTCATGCATATCATGTCTGAGACCGGAGGCACAGCAGGGAAGTGTGTGTGTGTGTGTGTGTGTGTGTGTGTGTGTGGGGGGGGGGGGGGGGGGGGGGGGTGAGGCTAAAAGGGGATGTTTAAGGTTACAAACCATTCAGGGTTTATGTGATTGTACTTGATACCTTTTCACACACACACATACACACACACACACACACACACACACACACACACACACACACACACACACACACACACACACACACACACACACTCATAGATATGCACAATCACTGCACCACACAAGCAAAATTACTAAACAACACACCCATGGAAAAACACCACAAACGCACATTTAAAAAAAGTAGTAAACTCCTTAGTGCATGCGCGCGCGCACGCGCGCGCACACACACACACACACACACACACACGCGCACCAATAAATACATGTGTGTACACAAAAGGTCAAATTACACACTCACACACATACACACACAAAAGGAGACCCCAACCCCATGTGGATGTGACCCAATGACCCTGCTGTCACACACAGTGCCCATCTGCCACAGAGAGGCACAGAGGGAGGGAACTGGGGTGGGGGCTGAGGTTGTCTTGAGGGAGGGGGAGTTTAGATTTTGGAGGAAGGCCGGGGGTGGGGTGGGGTGGGGGGGGCTTAAATGGGGGGCTGGGGCACAGGAGAAACCTGGAACAGAACAGGGAAAAAAAAGACTTCACGGTAAATTTTCAGTTCACTTTTGCACAGATGTGCTGTTTGGAGCCCCAAGAAGTTTCAGTGGGTTTGACCCTCCTCTATTCTTTCTGTGTGAACTCCCCCCTTTTCTCTTAACATTACAACACACACACACACACACACACACACACACACATTCACCTCACAGTATTCCTGTTGCCTGGGGATGATGCACCCAGAACCTCCTGCCTGCTTGTCTCCTTTAAACTGGAGCTGTCTCAGGCCTCCTATGGTAAATAAAGAAAATAAGGGGAGCTGACTGACTGAATGTAGAACAGATGAGGAGCAGAGAGTGAACAAAGACATCACAAAGAGACAGAGGATGGCTGATGGGGGAAGAAAAAGAGTTCAATATAAAAAAAAAAATAAAAAATTGCACCTGTACTTTTGGTGTTTTTTAAAAAATTGCACTTTTTGGGGTTAGAACAGCTTTCTGCAGGCTCATGAAAGCGGTGAACAAATAATTCTTGTGCTTTTTAATGTGAAAGCCATACTCTGATTCTTAGTTAGAGATATGAGGTCGACAGGGTGGAAACTTGTAAATATTAATAGAAAATCTGTTCCAGTCTAAAGGAAATTTGGATTCATGGAAGTTTTATGGAAACTTTTTGGTGGAAAAGGAGAAACAAAGACGGAGTAGATGGGCCTTTTGTGCAAATCTGGTTACAGTTAGGCAGATATACAGTCCGCAGTTACATCGAGCAGTTATTGCTTTTTTATTACACATCATATATTGGCATCCACTGCCAATATGATGGCAGTTCCACTCTGACCACAGCTGCCTGAAAACAGCCTGTAAAACCTGCAATAAACTTTTATTTTCTGCGCAGGCTATGTTTCATTATTTTATTGTTCAGTTATAGTTTTTGTGAATTAATTTTTCTTTTTAAATGCCTGCTATAACCATGCAAAATATTGGACAATAACATCTTTGGTCTCAAAGCGTGGGTACCGGCTTTTGAAATTCATGCCGAGTCAGGTTTAGAGTTGAAGGAAAATAGATCAGGGGCACACAATAAAAAAATGAGATGGAGAGGAAGGAAGAAAAAAAGAAAAAAACTGATGAAGAGCTGGAAGAAGGCACCCAAACCATCCATGTGGAAGGAAGGAGGGAGGAGGGAAGGCAGGTTGTGGAACAGGAGAGCAGGGGGTGCAGAGGATATCCAGAGGGGACCAACTGTAGTGGTGTCAGACGGGGGGTTCTGCCAGCACACATCCTGCCAACGCACCAGGAGCCAGACACACACACAAACACACACACACACACACATGCACATGCACCCTCAGGCCTGGCCTTAAGTGTGTGAACAACCCTGCCAACTGTATTCTCACCACCTCCACCTCCACCACTCATCAACCCACAATACCCCGCAACCCCCGTAGACCCAATCTGGAATCAGTCTACAGCGACAACTCTGATGCCAGCTTCGCCCTGCTGCCGGCCCCGCTCCTCATTTTTTTTCTTTTTTCTTTTTAGTGAGTGAGAGACACGGGGATGACTGAGCTCCCGACACAACGTCTGAGAGCGCATCACGGTGCTTAGAGGTTTAAATGCATTCTGAAGACCGTGAATTGTTTGAGAATATTTGTTTTCTTCTGAAACACCGCAGCAGAATCAATCTGGATGTTGTTTAAAGCTGGGAGCAGGAAGCGGCAAAGAGATTGCTTTCCATGAGCAAGCATTAGCTCGGAGAACCGCTGTGTACACACCTGCAATTCTTTCGCTCCCAAAGGTGAAGCGGTGGATTCAGCGGACACATGTACCATTTACAGCTGATGTTAGGGATTTTTTTCTTCATTCTGCTCACAAGCTTTGCTGCACGCCATCTCCTCTAATGTTGTCTCCTTTGTGTCAAATGCACGCTATCTTAAGAAGCACTCGAAAACACATAGTTAACAAATCCCATAATACAACTGTAAGCATCTTTTCAGCCCAACACCAACCCTCTTAATTCCCTCATCGTGTTTATGTAGATTCCATTTGTGTGCAGTATGTGTACATAATAGATGCTGGCATCACCTATGGGACAGATTTATAACAGGGAGGCTGATAAAGATTATATATAGAAAATGATTTTTCAAAAATATTTCTTAAGAGGCGAGGTGTGTCGAGTTATAAATTAAGACCAGGCAACACTTAACAAAGCTTCTACAGCTCTGCTTGTGGCTCCACGAGTAGCTGAAACACTGAAATATCACAAACGGCGCTCTCTTGAATGGTCACTTGACACTGGCTCCAAAAGCAAGTCAATCCACATGGAACCCCATGCTGAAAATCCCCAGCTTTCCAGCACATTTACAGCCGGGTGCGAAAAGGATTTTGGTCTCTTTGGCTAATTTATTCCTTCATGACAAAAGTAAGATGGCACTCATCTATTTAAATTCTTTAAAAAAAACAAAACAATTCATTATCAGTTGTACGGCTGCTTCGAGTGACAGGCGCTGGCGAGGAGAGTAGCTGCCTGCTAGGCTTTACTTCAGCTAATTATGTGGTGTTACTGTTTTTTTGGAGCATTTTTTAGGCCATCAAATCCCATCATTGCTGTGGTTATTTCTATGGTCAGCCCTTCCAAGAAGTCTGCGCTCCAGTTTTGGTGAGCGAAGCACTAGGAGTTTATACTTCTGTCACTCCTCCAGCAAACATCTGTGCTTTTGCAGTGCATCCTTACAGTCTATGGATGCCGCCTGTCAATCAAAATTGCTAGCATCAACCTCTCCTCTGAATAATGTCCAAAAATCCAAAAAGATGCCGACGGGCAGAACGGGATTTCACAAACCAGTGGGTGATACCAAATGGCTGTGTCCATCTTGTATATGCAGTTTGTGGCTTGTAGGATGCTTTGACTACTGACATCAGCATACATAATGATATTGTGGCATTATGAGCATGGTAACATCTGCTGACTAGCACTGTGCAAAAACATGCAGCTGAGGCTGATTGGAGCGTCATTAGTTTTGCAGCTTTTTTTTTACCTGCGAAACTAAGCCAGAGAAGTTACCAATCATTTTTTTTTAGGGTGATGTGAACGTGCAGATCCATCATGTGAATCTTGCAAATACATAATTGAGTCCTTTGATGTGGTTTTTGGCACGAGGTGAAAGCTCAGGGCAGAGTAAATACAGTGTGATCCCTCTTTAGGGGAATATCCAGTGCAATCCATTCAGCAGCAGTGAGCAGAAAAATATTGCCATCCATAGAGCCATGCAGCTAATTAGGTGAAACATGAAAAGAACACTCTCTCCCTTAATACTGTACAGTTCACAGTAGAATGAAGCCCTAAAAATAAATTCCTAAATACTCACTTATAATGTTTGTGTTGCTGGTGCACGTTAGTCTAATGAAACAAACGTGGATGGACATAAATTTGTGATCTGTCTCGCCGTAGCCCATTTGGTTACCTTTACAGCGCGTACTGTGTTGGATAGCAGCAGATAGCACAGACGTTAATGATTACGTTCACGGTTTTGTTCTTGTGCCATCATAAGATGTAAACAGCGAGATGTCTTAACAGCAAGACAAAGCCGTAATTGCTTTACCTCTGATGCTAACATCGGAGCAGGCATCCTCCAATTTGCTAAACAAACTCCATCCCTTTCGCCTGTAAACGATTTCGTATTATAAACACATGTTGGAGATGAATCACTCTTTAGTTCAACTCTGAGAGAGGACATTTCAGACAAGTTCCCCCTCCTGTTTTCCATTTGGCTGTTTAATTGTCTCAGTGCTGTCAACAGACTATCAAGGTAATTAGCCATGACTGCACAACAACAAAATCAGACAGACAGGAATGAACTGCAGCCTCTGAACATGATACTCACACAGGGAATGGGTGGGAACGTCTTAATGTGGGTGCATGTATGCACTCACACATCCGGGCACGGATGTGCACTGCCACACGGAGCCTCTCGTGCACAGTCATTACCGTACCCTGAGTACATAGTTCCATGCCACACATTATATTTCCTCCACCAACCATAACCCTCCACCCACCTCCTCCTTAATCCTTCTACCTCTTACAACTCTCTCTTGCTCTCTCTCACACACACACACACACACACACACACACAGTTACAAAACCAAAACCTCATTTCCTCTGTGCCTCCAGCTATAGGAGCAGTGTTAATTGCGAGAAGGTGGGGAGTGAGCATCGGTGTGATTTTGTGTGTGTGTGTGTGTGTGTGTGTGTGTCAGCCTGCAGGAACACGAGCTTTAAAGGTGCGCGCGAGCGAGCCTCTGCAACTGTATGCTTTGCTATACGTACGCGCGTGTATATGTGCGACCATTTATTTTAAGTGTGTAGGCAGTCTCTCCTATGCCAGTCTGGGCATAGCTCCAGGGTTTCCTGCACCACCTGGGCGTCTGCGAGTCCTAGCGCCTGTCACTGGGTACCGTCCCAGCTGGAGTGTGTGTTTCCCTGTGTGTAAGTGTGTGTGTGTGTGTGTGTGTGTGTGTGTTCACAGAGGCTCCTGCCAGAAGCAAAAACACCATTGTCTTATCCTCTTTGAGCCGTGAGGGCTCATACACAAACACACACACATTCTCAGACTGTACATCTGGTTCCGACCTCCGTCTTCTTCTCCAGTGGATTCTTCCCTTTGAAAATCATTACCAAGAAAAAAGACAAAAAGAATTAAGAAGAGATGGTGAAGGGGGGGATTTGTTTAAATAGCCACCATTAAGTCTCCAATGAAGCTCTTTGTGCCAGCTTGCCTGGACTGTACACACACCATTAGTTGTAGAGGCCATAGTAGACTTAAAAGTACTCTGACATAAAGGTCAGCTACCTCCATTGAGCAGAGCTAATATTAAATTAGGTCCATAGCACTGTGTGAGTTATAAAGAAAGGAAAAAAACATTCTGGAGAGATAGGGGAAGATTTTATATTGACTTTGGGCAGGCTGCTGCTATTTATTTATTTATTTTTTTTGCTCTGCTGAAACACAACTGAATTTAGAGCGTTGATTTATGTTTTTCAGACAGCATTTCCCTTTTTTAAAAAAAGGCAACAATAAAGGATTTCAGGACTGCAAAACCCTGCAAAAGCCTAGTTAATCTGCTATTACAGTTGCAGAAAAATGTAACGGCATATTTTGGCTGAAATACAATATTTACTGTGATCTGCAATATTGTAAAAAAAAATCTACAAAGCACTGAAGCTTCGTGGGGGGTGGGGTGGGTGGGGATTATTAGTCAAAACTGTGTGTTTTTTGTTTTTATTTTATCCTAGTGATTCCAGGCTAGAAGCTGTTCATTATCTCTCTTTTTATTTACCATTCCATTACTGGGAATAGGTAATAAAGTTAAGAGATGATAGAGGTAATTGGCAGTTAGGTTAATGTTTAAAATAAATAACAGACAATAAAGGCAATACACTACAGAGCGCTAATGCTGCTGTCAGCTGGCTCAGGCAATACTAACAGTGACAAAATTAATGACAACAACAAAGAGGGCAGAAGAGAAATAAAGTGCAATAAAAAAAAAATGTCCTTGATCCTCTCCTGTTGGTGAAATTGCTCTCAAAGTGATGCATTTTCTTGAGGTGATTATTAAAAAGCGTGTCAAAGCTGCGGCTGTGAAAACAGTTTTTAGGAGGATTCACGCAGGGGTCAGCAGATCGCTGTGCACCGAAACACTTTAGGGTTGAAACAACACACCCAGCCCTGATACAATAATGCTTCGGGCCTCAGGCGCCACACACACACACAACACACACTCACACACATACAGACATAAACACACACAAACATACACTCCTGTGTTCTCCGCCTTCCGATGCCCCAAGGTTGAAACGCTAAACCTAATCACCAGGTACTCAGTGGAAGCAACACTCCTGCACTCAGCCAGCTAATCTCGCCACACTTTTCTTTCTTGTGTGCGTTTGTGTGTGTGTCTCTGTGTGTGTGTGTGTATGTGTGTGTGTGTGTGTGGGGGGGTTGTGTTTGTGTGGATGTTTGCATATAAGCAGATGCCCTGCACCTTTGTATGCACAGTAGGGGTGCATGTGTTTTTCATTTCTTTTTCAACTCCCACTCTTGTGTGAAGATATTAATCCTGTGGTGTAGAGCAGCATCAAAGTAAACTGCTGGAGTGGGTGTTAGTGCATGTGTTTCTCCTGTGGGTAAAACCTGGAGTGTTTGTCTCTGTTTATGGTGTTCATCTCTGTTTATGCGGTACATCAGTGCTAGGTTCGAATTGAGCAAAGGCCAATCTGAGATGCACCCAATGTGTTCCCAAGATGTTATCCACATTTTTAAATACTAGAAAACCATCAGTCATAAAACAATCATAATCAAACCATATTTGTGTTAACCTTTATTATCAGCACAAACTGCATGATATGAAATTTGAGTTTAAATATCTGATCAAAGGGGAAAATAACATACATTTAAAAGCTGATCTAAAAAAAAAAAAAAAAAAAAAACTGATTTCACTCCATGAATCAAACTTTTACTAACAAGGCCGCTTCTGTAACTGCATAACTGGCTGTGTGTGCGACAGCTCACCGGTCTGTGCTTTAGGAAAGTAGTGATACTGATCAAGCCTGTCTCCTGTAGTGTGTCGGGAATGATTCATAGATCTTCTTTCAGCTGCTCCCTTTAGGGGTCGCCACAGCAGACCATCTGCCTTCATCTCACCCTATCCCTCACATCCTCCCCTGTCACACCAGCCCTCTGCGTGTCCTCCTTCACTACATCCATGAATCTTCTCTGTGCTCTTCCTCTTTTCCTCCTGCCTGGCAGCTCCATCTCCAACAACCTTTGTCCAGTATATTCATTCTCTCTTCTCCGCACACGTCCAGAATTATTTTCTCCCAACTGCTCAGCCTCAGCTGTCCCTCTGATACACTTACTGTTGGGAATAATTAATAGATAATATAATAATATAATTCCCATTCCAAAAAAAAAGTTGGGATACTGTGTCAAATGTAAATAAAAACAGAATGCAATGATTTGCAAATCTCATAAGCCAATATTTTATTCACAATAGAACATAGAAAAAATATCAAATGTTTAAAGAAAAAATATTAGCTCATTCTGAATTTGATGGCTGCAACACATCTCAAAATAGTTGGGATGAGAGCTACAAAAGGCTGGGAAAGCAGGTGGCAGAAAAAGAGAAAGATCTTGAGGAACATTTTGGAACTAACAAAGTTAATTGGCAACAGCTCAGTAACATGATTGGGTATAAAAAGAGCATCTTAGAGAGGTGGAGTTTCTCAGAAGAAAAGAGCAGAGGTTGATCAGTCTGCAAAAAACTATATCTACCAATTGTGGAACATTTTCATAATGATGTTCCTCAGTGTACACTTGTGAAAACTTTGAATATCTCATCATCAACAGTGCATAATATCATCAAAAGAGCCAGAGAATCTGGAGGAAAGTCTGTGCGCAAGGGACAGGGCCTAAAATCGGTATCAGATGCCCACGATCTTCAGGCCCTCAGGTGGCACTGCATTGAAAACAGGCCCGATTCTGCCATGAAAATCGTTGCATGGGCTCAGGAACACTTCCAGAAATCACTGTCTGTGAACGCTGTGACATCCGCAAATGCAGGTTAAAGCTCCATCATGCAAAGAAGAAACCATATGTGGACATGATCCAGTCTCTGGACCAAAGCTCGTTTAAAATGGACTGAGGCAAAGTGGAAAACTGTGGTCAGACAAATCAAAATTTGAAAATCTTTTCAGGAAACATGGACAGTGTGTACTCTATGCTACAGACTACAGAGGAGAGGGACCATCTGGCACGTTATTGGCGCTCAGTTCAAAAGTCTGCATCCCTGATAGTATGGGGCTGCATTAGTGTCTATGGAATTGGCAGCTTGCATATCTGGAAAGGCACCATCAATACCAAAAGGTATACACAGGTTTTAGAGCAACATATGGCCCCATCCAGACGAGGTCTTTTTCTGATATTTCAGCAAGGCGGTGCTAAACCGTGTACTGCAGCTATTGCAGCAGCATGGCTTTGTAATAGAGGAGGCTGGGTGCTGAAGCAGCCCCTCTGCAGCCCAGATCTTTCACCAACTGAAAACATTTGGCGCATCATAAAATGAAAATTACGACAAAGAAGGCCCAGGACCGTGGAGCAGCTAGAATTCTCTATCAGACAAGAACGGGACAACATTCCTCTCCTAACAGTCCAGCAGCTGGTCTCCACAGTTCCCAGATGTTTACAGACTTGTTAAAAAAAAGAGGGGATGCTACCACATGGCCCTGTCATAACTTTTGCTATCAAGTTCAAAATTACCCCCCCTCCCAATAATGGTATATTGTCTCTCTTGAAACATTCAACATGTTTTCCATGTTGAATGATGAATGAATTATGGGTTTATGGGATTTGCAAATGATTGCATTTTGTTTTTAATTTACATTTCACAAATTGTCCCAACTTTTTGGGGGGGGAATTGGAGTTGCACTTTAAGTCACAGCTGATGTGCCAAATGCATAAATGCACTCAGCTCTCTCATTTAGGTGATGCTCATATGGATCGTGCTGCTTTACGTAACCCAGAGAAGCCGTAGGTATTTAATAAATTCAGGAGAAAGCGTCAGACAAAAAAAAAATTGTTTTTTTTTTTTTAGATGTTGGTGCTAAAATTTGAGAAAAAAAGGCCTTTTATTCAAACTTTGTCCAGCATGCAGAAAGGAAACTCTTTAGCTTGCTTGTTCTTCTAATAAATGAGGGTCTTTTAGACTTTATTTATTGTGAGATTTGTTTGAGTGTAAGACTGAAGTGAAACTGTACGTCACACACAGAAGTGCGATTGTTGGCCACTTGTTAATAATGCTGTCCCATGCACTTGTTCCATTTTTATGACATTGAGAGTTTGTCAGATTGTACACTCAGTCAGCTTGTATTTTTGCTATAATGACAATAGCCTATACTTCAGTGTATCTTTCTCTCTTTACAAGTTTTGTAATCATAATTTCATGCCTACTGAAGTAAAGTCTACTTTCAAGCTTTAACTTAAGTGGAGAATTTCTGTAGTCTTTTTGGCATCACATTTATCCTATGGAAGAGCTGTAAAGGAGCCCTCCATGGTTGAAATAGCGCTGGTAGGGCTTGAATAATGACAGCCCCTAATATCCCTCCTCCCCCGAGTGGATCAACATTCCTGCACACATCTAACTAACCAAATATATGTTTTTACAATGCATGCACACTGTAAATACATCAATCCCTTGCCCTAATGTGCACATAAAGTATGGATTCCTGGTAGCAAATCTTTAAGTATATGCCTGTCAGTGCAGCAATATAAATGCATGCGCATGAAAGTGCAGTTTGTGTATGTGTGCATGAGCATGTGTAATATCTTTGGGGATTCAGCAGGGATCCCGCGAGGCTGATTAGTGGACCCTACAAAATGTCATTAGGATGTAATGAAAAAGCAGCCCTGGTGCTAATGCATAATAAAGTGAATGGGCTGTTACATTACCACAGCGTCCAGACCACGCCTGTTGGCACATCAGCACTTCATTGGTTTGTTCGAGTATGTGTGTGTGTGTGTGTGTGTGTGTGTGTGTGTGTGTGTGTGTGTGTGTGTGTGTGTGTGATGTGTGTAGCAAGCCCACATCAAATATCTGAGGAAAAGATGATGGAAACAGAGTGAGTGCTGACAGTACGCCAACATTAGCAAGAGGGAGAGAAAGAAAGAAAAAGAGAGAAGGGAAAGACTGGGTCGGACCTTCACACTGCACCCACACTAATGTGTGTTTTTTGTTTCATCTTAGAGAATAAGCATAAATATATATAAACAGTCATACTAACAAGCCTGAAAATTCATACATGAGCATCACTGTAGGTATAAAACAGAAAAGCGATGGTAACAGCATGAGAAAAATGCAGAATTTAACCGCATAACAGCTGCTAGTATAGACAACAAGACCAGGAACACCTGCAATTCTTTAGCCATATTTAATTAGCCACAAGTATTCAAGGCTGACGTTGTTGTTTTGCTGAGATACAACAGAGCACAATGAATCAGGGAAGGACACCTAGTGTGTGATAAGACCGAATCAGGAAGCAAGCATGAGCGTCTGTATCACGGTTTCCCGAAGGTCTCGTTTTCCACCCATCCAGACTAAAACACACTCCCGCAGTTTTCCAGCTAACACACGATCCGTGGCGTTTCCAGGATTCTCAGTTAGTGTGAGCGCTTAATGTAAATCTATATGAAATCACAAGTTATGCATTTTAGACTGAAAACTTGATGACGCCGCTGAAGAGTTTGCACACATGCCTTCGCCTGCCTTTGTGTGCCTATGTACAGTGCGTGTGGGTATGCGCGGATGTGTGTCTGTGTCTTGGCTCTATGACTCCATCCACATTTTCCACGAGTGATATCAGTAGCAGAGCCAAAGAAAGTGCTTTCGTTCAGTGGTTGATACAGTAATCACAGAGAGGGAGAAGTAATAACTGTCGACTATGCCACCATTTAACTACTGTGGCCTTGACTTCACTATTGACTGCGTTGGAAGTGTTGCATTCAGCTTCGTTATGCTCTTGTGTGTAGCGTGTGTGTACATTTTTTTGTGTGTTATGGCCTCATGAGCCGTTCTGTGGAGTGCAGTGACTAGTTGCTCATTGTGCCAGCTGTTACACTTCTTACATTTATTTAAAAAAAAAATCCCCATCGCACTGAAACCTTAAACGGCTGTCTGTCTTCCTTTTCCTTGACAGAGCCCCCAGTGAAGGGCAAACGAGGATGCGTTTGTAATCCCCCCCCACCCCACTCCCCCACTCCGCTGCCTCTCCCTACCCCCTTTTTCTGTCACAGCATCATCTCTCTCTCTCTCTAAGTCCCAGAATGATTGAATATTTACTCTCATTTAATGCTACTGTCCAAAAGACAACAGGCAGCTGAGACACATATACACAAACTCGCGAATCTACACACACACACACACACACACACACATAGTCTAGTCTACCCATTTAATTAAGCACTCTATGAATAATTCAGTTTGAGCCTCTGGGCTGAAGATAATTATAACGATCAGGATAATAATGTTTATTTTGCTTTTTATTGTATTAAGACATCAATATCTCTGCAGTGCAGTGTGGACAGTTTGCAGCTACACTTCTAATGCCTGAAGCACCACCTCTAATATCCGAATGGCAGAGTGTCTGTCTTTGTGCATGTGCAAACTTTGTGCGTGTGTGTGCTTGTCGCAGAGGGTGGTGCTTGAATATGTGTGAGAGCGTGATGCTGAAGCCATTAGAATTAGCTTTCCTTTCAGGACCACATAGAAATGGATGTGGATGTCTTAAATTTCATTTCTTGAGTGAAACTTTGATTGCTGTCAATATTCCCAAAGGTCACGGGTACTGTATAGCACAGCGTGACCTCAAAAACTGGGACTGTTCTCATTCCCAGTAGAAATATCAGGAGCTGTAATCCTCAGTTTAGCAGATCAATAACATATAATGTGATTACAGTTGAGCTCACTGGGCACAGCAGCTGCTCTCCACCCTATGTGGCTTCCATCAGGTTCTGATTAGTCAATGATTGTCTATTCTTTGCCGGGTATATGGAATCAGCAGTCTATTCGCTGTCACTGTATAGTCATTGATTAACCCCAGGAACAAATGTGGGAACAGTGATTGTGCTGCATTGTTGCTCTGCGCTCTGGATTATTGTGACACACTGGGTAGCCTTTACCCAATGGGTGCAATTTGCTATTCTTTCTGTGGATTATTGCGAATCTTTTCTTCTTCATTCTGCAGCCGAGAGGCTGGAAGAAATGGAACGACGCCAGACTGAATCCTGATATAAATATGATCTTGTTGCATATTTGTATTCGGAATGTACTGTAGTTTTCTGTTAGCGGTTTATTATTGCTTTTATCACCACAGTCTTAATTTAAAGATATTCTAATCTTTGTGTCTCATAGATTTGCTGTCAAAATTACAGTTATCTGTCTATCCATCCTACCATAGTACATTCACATTAATCATCAGCTGTCCCTCATACACACACACACACACACACACACACACACACACATCACATTTATTCTATTTGGCCTGAGATCCTTTAAGTCTGCCATTGATCCTTCTCTCTGTCACCCTCCAAAGCTCCGGGGTGCCTGTCCAGACTCCCAGCCTCTTTAAGAGGCCTGGTCCAGTGACGGCCTCTCCCTCTGGGCTTCAGCACAGGGAAAAGTCCATCTGCAGAGCTGGACCTACTAGAGTTAACCCATCAGTCACTGTGGCTGATGGATGGGCCAGACAGACAGAGAGGTTGTTGGGGTACGTGTAGACACACACAAAGGCATGCACACATGGAAGCAAACTGAACAACAGATTGACATACTGTCCCTGTGTGTGTGTGTGTGTGTGTGTGTGTGTGTGTGTGTGTGTGTGTGTGTGTGTGTGTGTGTGTGTGTGTGTGTGTGTGTGTGTGTGTGTGTGTGTGGGTGATGTAAGTCTAAGAAACTTGAGAAACTTTCAAGTGCCTCTTGTGTCCCCTCAGTATCCACCTCATTTGATTAGTGGCCTTAAGGGGTCCTGTGGATCAATAACATACTTTGGTAGCCCCCTTAAGCTCTGCACACAAGCACACTCAAACACGCACACATGCACAGCGCTCAGCAGCAGTTCATTTAGGCCAAGCCGTCAATCATCATAGTGTGGACGGGTCCACTCTGGCCTTGCCTATCTAGGACGCTGGATGGGGGTTATGTTCGTGTGTGTGTATATTTACGCAGAAGGGACATTATGTGTCTGCTTGATCCATCTGTCTTGTGTATATGTCTATCAATTAATTCATGGTTCTTGTTGCCCCTGTCAATAATGGCAAGTCAATTTGAGTGGTTGGGTCATTATTAATAATTCTGACATCAAAGTGATTTTTCTTTGCTATTTAAATCTCATTTAACCAGATAAGAAAACCTGAAAAGCCTTCTTATTGGACTTGTACATAGGTCAACCAATCCCTTACCACTGAATTTTAGGCTAACTGCTGTGCTCAAGGGCACTTTGACAGTAATTGTGGAGGGAAGTTGGAGCATTCTGTCATCCAGATTTTCCCATGTGGTCCAGTAATTGGAACGGTTGGAACAAAGGAACCATTAGGCGGCCACCTGCAGCGTGATAAAGTGGAAAAAAGATAATAAATAATAAAAACAGCAGCTTTTTTTTTTAACATGTTCCATGCTTAAACACAACAAAGGCTTGTGCTTTAAGTATCACACATAGTCCAATTTTAGAGTAGCTTCTAGTACAAAGTGTAATATTTTAGCCTAAATAAATAGTTGAGACAAATTTGGTGAGCAGTCCAAAAATGATCCCACTTCCTTATTTTCACTGCCACCATGTTGACTTCGTATTCGCTATCAGCATTTGCGGGGCTGTTATTGCTTCCTATCCTTCTTTTGGCTCTTCAAAACAAAGTCAAGGTTGAGCAACAGTTGTTGTAGAGAAATTTTGGTTTTACTCCTTTACAGCGTTCCTTCAGTTCATTGAGGTTTGCAGGCATTCTATCTTGAGGTCCCTCCACAGAATTTCCATCATGCTGAGGTCTGAAAGCATTGCTTCCCCTTGATTCTTTTCTTTTTCAGCCATTCTTCTGGGATCATGACCCAGTTTCTAGAATACTTTGGTATACAGACGAATTCTTGGTCAGCTCAGTGACTGCATCTTTAAGGCTTATGAATTCAACAATGTGAATTGTATGGTAAAGACGTTCTGCTTGGTGACACGGAACCTGAGGAAAAGGAAATATTGTGCAAAGCCAAATCTAACATGAAGACATTGCGTAGTATTTGAAATTTCTGAAGAGTGATTTTCACAATGATGTCACAGAGATTTTTTTTTTTTTTTTTTAATATATATCCAGATTCAAATTCAAACTAAAACATCACCCCAACTGAAACCCACATCAGGCCTAAGCATGTCACAGGGGTGGGCAATCATTCCTAATTGTCCTTTTGGTGCCCTGTGTGGCCTGCCTGTCCAAGCTAAATGGAAACAGAGTGTTCGACAAACAGCCTGTCCACCCACGGGCGTTTGTGCCGACAATCTTGTTGCAGACGCCGCAGCAGCTGGACTAACCCCTGCACACTCAATTTTACACAGACACACACTTAAACTCACATTGTCACCTTCCCTGGGGTGCTCTTCAGCCAACATGGCCCGATACGGAACTGCAGCCCACCGCCTACGCCGCTGTCACTCACTTGTGGCTCCGCCCGGCTACTTTTCATTCCCACACGGACACACATAAACACAGTCATTGGCCGCCCACACGTGCCAGTTAACCCTCTAATGAGGCGGCAAGGGTAGTGTTGTGTTCTGCTGTCCCCCCTCGTCCACCCACCCATTCCTTGGGGATGGCCGACCTGTCTGCGCGTTGGCTTTATCCCCCCCCCTCACACGCTGACTGCTTGATGGACCCCCTCACCTAATTGTCGGCCTGAATTACTGACTGACTGATCGTCTGGATGACTGACTGGATAAACATGTAGCATGCTGGGATAGCGTGGGTGTGGGAACTTTAAGCACAGCACAGGGGATGCAGAGCCGAGTGTGAATGGATGGATAGCACTATCGCTGAAAGGCCGGGCAAGAGCAATTCACAAAATATTTACATTTTTCTGTGTAGACTCATTTGTTTTGCTGGATATTGTAATGATTGCCGAGCATTTTGTGGCTCCTGCGTATGCATTTTTCAACACCCCGTTCGTTTTTCTTCTAGATTTCTTTGGCGGTTTAGAGTTTTGCTAGAGGACCAGTGCAAAAGTGTCACATTCATTCTGTTCAACTGGCTTCAAACATCTTTTTTTGTTTGTTTTCAGAGAATAATGATTACAAAACCCAAAAAAAAAAAAAAAAAAAAGTCTGCTTTTCACTGTTTCACCGCTCTTTATTCATCTATAGGAGGTGTTGGTATACCAATGTTTGTTCACCCACCTGCTTTACGCGTGGTGGATGCTGCTTTCAGCAGAATGTAACACATCTGTGGAGGTGAAACTGTCTGTTCACTTAATTTTCCTCACAATAACAATGCTACCCACTTTCTGTTCTCACACTGTCGGAATAACAGTGGGGAGTGGTCAGACCAAGAAATAACAATTAAAACCAAATGGAACTTCACTGCTTCCTACGCAAAGCTGATGGACAGTTACCGCAGCACCAGCTGATATGCATCAGCTACCTTACCGAGGCTTTGAGTGACTGCGTGATGCCATGTTTGCGTTTGTGTATGTGTGAGACCGAGGCCGGTCCGTCACTGGTGATCTTCTATCGCGAACATGGCAGCAGCTCGAACACTCCACTGCACAACTGTTAATTTCTCTCTCAGTGAATAAATTAATAGTTCATAAATAAGTGAATAAATTAAAGAATGGATGGGAGGAGAGAATGGGAGGAGAGGAATGGGGGCAGGAAAAACTTTCTCATCAGAAAAATTTAATTTCTCACTCCGACACCCACGAGAGTGGGGGGAGGGAGGCTTGGGCGGTGGGTAATGGATGTGAGTTCTTGTGTTCAAGTGTGTGTGTGTGTGTGTTTGTGTGTGAGAGAGAGAGCGAGAGAGCAAAGGGATTCATTTTCATGCTTTTTTTTCATCACACTCTCCTGAGCACTGACATGTTTGCATGTTTTTTTTTTTTTTTTCTTCCAAGATCAGCATCTGCGCCTGTTATTGAAAACACACAGCTATAGATACCTGACAGAGCCGGTTTCTTCATTAATTATGATGGACCGTGATGTTGGTGCATGTAAATTTTCTTTAATTCAGTTTGTGCTGATAACAATAAGTCAATATAAAGTGAAGCGGATGTAGCCACTCCTCCAGTTCACCTCGGAGACTTCAGGAGAATGTAAAGCAGAAGAAGCTGGTAGAGAACAGAGGAGGCTGTCACATGGATGTATTCCTTCTTACATGACTTTGGTCATACTCTGCAAACCTCTGCAGACTGTGCACATGTGCAAATGATAACGGTCAGGCTGCCTTAGAAAATGTAAATATATTTTTCTAAAATAACAAACTGAAATCAGTGTAAAAAGTTATTTCAAAAAACAATGAGAAAATAAGTCAAATACTTCATAACATGAGTATAACAAAGACATTAAGTGACAAAATTTAGGCTGCTTTAGCTTTAACTTAATATACGAAGGCCTTAATATGCAAAACACACGTGTGATGGTTCCAGGGTTTTGTGTTGTAATTTTAAAGTTTGGATTCATGCTTCGATAACATTATCATTCTAGTAATGTTGAGGCTTTGATATATTTTGAGCTCTGGCTCCTGTCCCTTTAGTTCTGAGTTTTTGTGCATATCATATTATTGATTTTTCATTCCTGTTTTGATTTTATTGTTATGCCTTCTTGTGGCTCCAGTGGCCTCAGTTGTGTCTGTCTTGCTTCTGCTTTAGCACCTTTGCCCTCGAATTTGGAATAAAGTCTACAAGTGCAAGTACGCGTCCAGTTTTAGGATCAGATATTAATGCTTATAGAATAATACAATTGTGTGCATCTAATAAGCTGCATTCCTAGATGCTCATCTAGGAAAGAAAACTATTTAGATCCTCCTATAACCCATGCACAGTGGTCCGAGGGATCTCAAAGGAAAGGTGATGCTACTTTTTGGAGAACTGATTGGTCAGTAGGTGGTGATTTCATACCTGCTGACCTCTAATGTGTAACATACACTGCTCCGGAGCAGTACTCCTCAGACACTATTGTTTGTTTTTTCTCCTTTTGCTGCCAGGCTTCTCTCTTAAAACAGCTCTGCTGGTTTCCCCATGATCCACCTTGAGTTAAATGTGTTTTATAATGTAGAGAAATGAGGCTGTACTTTGCATGTGCCCTATTTTATGTGCAGGGTAAGAACATTTCTACATAGATATTAGTGAATGAGTCTCAAAAAATTTGCTTCAACGCATCCCAAGTATTCCATCTAAATCTCATAACTTCTTAAATAAAATATTAATATGATGATGATGATGATTATTATTATTATTCAGCTATAAAGCTGTCTGTGTATACAGACACAGGGATCTGAATAACAAAGTGCACTTGACCTATGTAGACAAGATAGAGCACTGGAGCTTCTTCTATGCTAACATGCTGCTCATCATAGCAGTTGATGAAATATTCCTCCACATGTCTGGAATATCAAATCTACTGATAAGGTCAGACAGAGTTATGTGAATCAGCTTCGGGTGCAGCAGTAGCTGCTGAAAGAAGGTTGGCAACAACAATAACAGTTAGCAAGAGCAGCAGCCGTGCTATAAATTGAATATGATAACTCCAGGTTTGGATGGTGGCTGGATTTTTCTCCACTTCCAATGCAGGGCAGCTATGTTTTCTAGCCAGTGGCTAGTGTGTATTTATCAGCGAACGTGATTTGCAGCAGTAATACTTTAAACTGAATAATATGCAGTATGACTAAAGTCTTGGATGATGGATAGTGTGTTTCAGCTTATAGCGCTGTGGCAGCCACTGGTGAATAACGGCGGTTAGCAGCACCAATAGGTCATACTAACGGCAGTCGCGAATGGTGTATGCACAGAGATTAATGTGTAAAATACATCACTCTGTTTTGCTAATGTGTGTGTGTGTTGTAGGTGCATAGTTGGCCTCGCACAAAGAGTGAAGCTAATGATGAACAGCTGCTGATCAACTCCTGTGAGTGGCACTAATGGCCTCGTGTTCCTGCCTGACTGTGTTATGAGCCCCATTTTTAGCAGCTTGTCTACTTAGAATGCAAACAAGTTTAGCTGCATAAAGTACTCCCAACTTTTTTGCTACTTGCTTTCTTTTGTTCTTCTGGACTCTTGACCTCTCTGCTCTATATAAAATGTCACAGAAGACCCACCATTAAATTCTGATGAATTGAACTTTAACTGTGGTCAATAGCTGCTAAACATGACCTGAGTTTTATGTCCCGAGTGCAAGTGTTGTTGCATAAGGTTAATACGCCTTGGTGGGCTTTCAAGATCCAATGCCAAGAAGCAGGTAAAAAGTCCACTTGTGGCTTACAACAAAAATGTAACCATAAAGTCTGGAACAAAATCTTAATAAATGAATGAATACAGTAGCTTGGGAATAATTCAAACATATGTTTAGGTGAAAATAGTACAAAGACAACATTTCAAATTGGCATGTTTGCCGCTGTGTTGCGTCGTGTGTTTTGCCATAAGCTTTTGGGATCTAGAAATCAAACGCTGGCGCTCTGAACAAAATGTTTTCCCACTCCAGTTTGATTTGGACAGTTTGGTCCTCTTTTGTTATATATTATCTTTGATAATTCACCATTTTTTTTTTTTTTTTTTAATGGTACTGCAGGAAGGCCAGTTCAGCACCAGAAGGCTGCTAGCTGGCTCAAGAGAACCCCCAGCAGTTTACACAAGTCTAACTTTACTACAGAGCTTCATTCTGCAGTATTACTATAAAATGCACCCCTTCATCATAGAATTTATAGCATTTATAGCACTTTGAGCATGTCTTTGGGAAAACAATCAATGAAAATGTGATGCTTATAGATTATTTTAACTCAAAAGCCTGATCTGTGCTGAACACACAACCTTGTCCAGAGTAGGTTACAGTATGTGTTCAGCACAAGTAACCCTGGTGATCTAGCCAGGTAAAAAGAAAGCTACCTTCATGACATTGAAAACTTTAGCTTTAGGGTCAGCATAGCTCACTTGCCCAACATACCCATTATTCTTGCTTTGTAGTACAACCCTCAGAGTGGTTATACTACATTTTTCTGCTGCAATAAGCAGTGTTTCCTGGAAAGGACATCGTATGGATGGCAGCTGTGTGTTACAAGAGCTGCATTTTTTTAAGTGATCATCGTGACATGTGCAGGATTTTGGCTTACTTTTAGTTTATTAATGATCAGAATGGCTGATCATGCACCACATAGCCTACTTTAAGAGGGCATCTACAAGCCAAATCTACGAGAGAATCATTGGTGAGATCCGACATTGTGAGCGTTTCAGTTTATTGACCTTGTTGTTTAAATTAACTTAGAAAGTGTTAGGGTATAAAACCGATTCAAGATCTTCATTATGTGTCCCTTACAGCTACTTCTAAGAAAGCTAACTCACCCTCTTGTTTCACAGGCAAGTATATTGAATTACAAATGCAAGACACCACTAAAATGCAGTTCGTTTACGACTTTAAGGAGAATATGTACTCATTTTTGATTAGCTACATATCAAATAATGATGTGCCAGCATCCGCACTGTGTGATAATGTGTGTGGTTGAGAATTTGTAATATGCAAAAGCTGATTTCCCTTGCTAGTCATTAGCGTTTCCAATAAAGGGTGGATTGGCCCAGTGCTGATACTTGGCCAGCCATTTGGGCTTAAGGATGACTCCTTTGGGTTGGAACATGGCCACGCTGGTGAACAGCTATGTTGGTTTGTTTGTTTTGATCCACTCCTTTGCACAGCATGCTGTTTGGAAGACTTTCCCCAGGATTACATATACCATGAAAAGTAGATTACTACACTCACTGGATTCCAACCAAAGACTGCTGAGAGATGAGGTCTGCTGAGGTCTGCTAAGACTACTCTGATTCAATTATTTATTTTGGCGCCGCTTTTGGATGTAGGTTGCGCGACTGAGTGAAATCCTGAGATGCGCCTCTTTTGGTCTTCATTGTCCTTAAGCACAGATGACTGTGTAAAGAGAAAAAGGCCAGACTATACACCTTGAATGAGCTACAGTCAAAATAAAGGATGCAATTACCCAGTTAGCCAGATAGCTATGGAGAATAAAGCCACAGACAGTATTTTTTTGGGGGGATGATTTGTAGCCTTGCCCAGTGATGACCTTTTTTTTTTTTAGAACACTCCTATCTTTGGCATTTTTTTTTTTTCCCCTCTTTGCAACGTTTCCAAACTTTTTCTCTGTGTGATTGTCCCGAATGTGCCCTTGAAGAGAGCAGCCGACAACAGACGCTGCAGAAATCCTCCCTGTAAAAGTGTTTTTAATTATTAATGCTGGCCCTCCATACTGGCAGAACTCCAGGCTGCCAGTGGACGGCCACCACATTTCACTCACTGGCTGCCATGAATTATTCTCACAGACCACGCTCACACTCTCACACACACACACACACACACACACACACACACGTCTGTACACAAGCACATGTGTGCAAGAACAATGCAAAACCCACAGTAGACATGTTGAAGTAAATGTACTCACCGACCTAATAAAATATGGCCGCGGCACATGCATAAAAAAAAAAAAAAAAACTAATAATGCAGTACACCCGCTATAACAAAGCCTACTGCAGTATTTATTACAGTATGTACGTGTACATGCGGACACAGCATGGATGCATAAATTTACAGAAACCTACAGAAGCCAGAGTGCACTCTGACACATTTTCACTCCTGCTGCATGTTATCTGACATATTGCACACAGATACACACGCACACACTTCACCAGACACACAATGGCTTTCCAAGCACACACGGGCCATTTGCAGTATTTCTTCAATTCAGTGTATTCTGTCCAGCTGTCAGCAGGCTGTCAGTGTGTTCAGTTGCCAGGCAAACAGCCCCACCTCCCCCCAATAATAAAATATGCCTTTAAAATGTCACTCGCTCCCGAAAGAGCAAAAGCAGAGGCAACAAATCGATTCACATTAGTTGTTCAATTGACTTTGGCTTGAACTTAGCTCCTACTCTCCCTCTGCCTCTATTTCCCTTCTCTTACTTTCTTTCTGGCTTGCTTTCTGGCCCTTGCTCTGTCCCCTCCTTGACACATGCTTTTTTTTTTTTTTTTCCTAATTTCATTTTGCTTTTTTTTTTTTTTTTTTCCACTTTGTGTTTACAGGTTCACAGATCTCTCCACCTCCTCTCTACTCCTTCTCACTCCTTTCTCACCTCTCTATTTTCTCCTCCAGCTAATCTAAGCGAATGAATGCAGCGGCGGTGCCGGCGGCTTCGGCACAACTTCCATTCACTCCACCCGCCGACCACCACCGTGGCAGCACTCATTTCAATTTTCACCTCGTTTTAGACTTATCACATTGACATCATTAAGGCTCCCTCTCAGCGGCGCACTCATTCGTTATCCTCTCCATTTTACACCTTTCTATCTCTCTCTCTCTCTCTCTGTTTGTGCGTGTCTCCCTTTCTCTCGCTCTCTTCTCCCTCTCCTTATCTGTCCCGCTCATTGTCAGAGGATTTAAAAGGCTCTCTATTTGAGAGCAGTGAGTGTCTGGGCTTTGGTTTTTCATCCCAGTGACAGAAACCTGTTGGAGCCTCCTTATTCAGAATGAAAGAGTGGGACATTTTTGCCTTTTAAAGGGGATAGCTGGAAGCCACATTGGGCTTGTAAACCTGAAAAAAAAGTGACACACAACTCATTCTGTTTGTTCATTTCAGCGACGATGATATTTCTTTCTACAATGCAGCATAGGAGCAATATTTCTATTATGACTTAAAGGCTGCAGTAGGCAGAAATCTAGAAAAGGTAAGCAAAAAAAAAAACAGAAAGAAACATTTGAAAAGAAACAGCCCTCCCCTCTCAGCCCCTCTACCACATAAGCTCAGGCTAGAAATGCGAGGCGGCGCCAGGGCTGAAGGTTGCTCGCTTCTGTCGTATCACCAGATTCGCTCACATGCCACACACCTGATCTGCTCTGTAAATCACCACAGACTCACAACACAGGTCAGAGTTTCTCAAGCCTGAAACCAGAACCGAGAGTTTTCTTCTTGGTGCATTTGAATAAGAATATGCAGAAATGTTACTTTATAAAGTCTGACTCAGCTTAAGAAAGCCCATCAGAGGAGTTTGATTTGTAATTAAGCTTCAGTCTGATATCTAACATTAGTTCAGTACTGCACTCCTTTATGAATGAAAGTAATCCTGTTTCAGCAAACAACTGAGACACATTACTAGTGCCAAAAGAGTCTGTTAGGGGATTAGCAGATCAATTGAAGATTGACTGAAAGAGTTTTAACGTATTAATCGTTTTAAGTATTTAACAAGCCAGAGTGTCAGATCCTGTTCTTTCAGCTTCTAAAAATGTAAAGATTTGCTGCTTTTAATCATAATTATTTCAGAATATTTTTGGAATTTGGTCCTAAAGCATTTTGAGGCCATTACCTTGGGTTCTTGGAATTTGTAATGAGCATTTTCATAACATTTGGTGGACCAAATTACTACCAAAAGACAATTTCTGAGAGGAGACCGGATGCCCTTGGGGGTGCTCACGAGAATTGAAGCCTTCACAAATTGGCAGACGTCATCTGCTGAGGAAGAGTGTTTCAGCAGAGTTCAGTTCTACACAACCGCAGCGAGAGCATGCCGGTTTATGGCGGTACTTTGCAATGTTAAGGACAAAGTATAGCCAACAGCGGAAACATTTCCACACCCCGTTTTGGCAAAATTCAGATTAAGAGAGGAAAATGGAAAATATTAATTAATCCCTGTAATGAAGTGTATCATGTCATGTGACTGGCCCAGAGCTCCTCCTGCAGCACGGCGTTGTACTCTGCTTGCATGCACATACGCTCAGAGCTATATGTTTGCCTGACTACTTGCACCAGCTTATCTTCCAGCCAGCAGCATCTTGTTATCTCCAACTTGAAAATAAAGTCATAATGTGTTGTACTTTATTCCTCTTATCTCAGTGCAGTGTTTTCTCAACATTGAATCAGTTTTGCCACAGTGTTGATACTTGACTAGGCTTATCTTACGGTGTTGTCCACATTAGAAAAAGGGCTGTTGGGTCTCTGAACCCTGCTGCAGTTTGCCACGTCTGAATGTCTTGTTTGGCCTAGCTCTGTCTTCAGCTTATCTGAACACCAGTGTTTTCACAGACGGTGTTTGACATGGAGGACCCTGTGCCTGGCTTGGTGGAGCTGACAGGTCAGAGGTCAAGTGAAGTGAAACGGGCAGAGGGCGAGGTCAGGGGAGAGGAAAGAAGAGAATACAGGCTATGGAGAAGGAGGTGGAGTTAGGTTAATACCCATCTGAAAAGGAGGCCAGAGTTAATATCCCCCGTCATCCCCTGTGCTTTAACCAGGGGCTAAACTAATATGGCCTTTCCTAATGAACAACAGTGGCCCACATCTGCATTGTTAGTTAGGAATCTGCACTGCCATCTTGGATCAATTTGAGGGCAAATAAAATCTGAGTGCCAGGGCCATTCCTGGGTCCCCGGTGTCCTATTTGCCACACCGCAGGCTTTCACAAGCAGGGAGTCACAGTGTAAGACTATGCCCTAAGGGGGAAAAGTGAAAGCATTTACACACACACACACACACACACACACACACACACACACACACACACACACACACACACACACACACACATAGGCACACAGAGCTCACCTCCCATCTATAAACAGAAGCCCAGAATAGGGTGCGGTCCTGCGGTCAGTGCTGGGGTGGTGCGTGGAGGGAGAGAAGGTACAGGTTACAGGCTGGTGGCGACAGTGGCAGCGCCGCGGTGAGCCTTACGAGCTTGGCGTCATGCACCCAGCGTGTCGTACCTCCCTGCCACGAGAGCCCGTAAAGACGCTTTAAAATCCAACAGGCTTTCTCAACAGGAAACTGAGGTTTGCTGATGGATTTCTTTCTTTTTTTTTTTTTTTTTCCCTTACTTTTTATAAACATCAAAACCGGCACATCCTAATTAGCATCCACTCCACGCATATCTGAGTGCGCATGCTTACGTGCACGCTCGTGCGCAGCTGTCTGTCCAAAAACGTGCACGTGTTCACACTTTCACAGACGCACAAACTGGCTTCTGTGCTCGGCTTGTGTGTGTTTGTGCGCGCATGTGCTGTGATAAAAGTCAAAATAAGGCTGCCACATGGGATCGTTTATCTCGCGACAGACCACTTCTGTCTAATTAGTGTGAAACACGGTAGAAAAATATAGGCAACTGTAATTAAAGTAAGGGATCAAGATGTGTGTATTGCTCATGGTACACATGGATGGGCTTTTCTCACAGTATGTATGTCTGAATCCCTGTGGTGTTTCAGGTAAAGCTATCACTGCTGTCAGAGTGTGCTGCACATGTTTTTATCCACACCTCACATCTTTGAAATAAACTGAAAGATTCCCCGTGCGTGTATAAGCCTAAACCCTTCTTTTTTCGGATGCAGTGAATCACAGGGATGATTTCAGCACGCATCAAGTATGTGTGCAAAAGTTTAACTGAACTCTTGAACTCGCCCATGCATTATTCATCTGTCCAGGTGAGACCGAGCTTTACAGAAATACCTCAAAATGCAGCTCCCCGTGTCGCAGACAACTGCAAGCGTGTTTGTGGTGGGAGTGAGAACATAATCTGGACAGGAAATTGCTTCGGAACGCAAGGGTTTATGGGTATATGGAGACAGATTATAACGTCTTAAAGCCAAGTCACTGATGCTTGGAAAGCATAACAGAAAAAAAAATAACCAAGGGCAGATTGCAGTCTGGGCTGATGCTCAGATTCTATTTTTGTATGTACTTTTAACCAGTTTATACACCAGAGAAGGTTAATACACCAGAGCACAAAGCTGTTATGCTAAGCTGAAGTTTACTGGGCTAGAATCATATTTGTTTTGTGTTCCCTTAGGGACAAATATACAACCCAGCCCAAAGTACCAAAAGCCAAATACAAAGTGCATTTAGTCTGTGTTGTTTTTCATTTTTAACCAGCACGGTGGTGCTGTGATTAGCACTGCTGCCTCACAGCAAGAAGGTCCTGCATGTTCTCGCTGCGTCTGCGTGGGTTCTTACCAGGTACTCCAGCTTCCTCCCACAGTCCAAAGACATTCAGTTAGTGGGGTTAGGTTAATTGGTGATTCTGAATTGCCCATAGGCATGACTGTGAGTGCAAATGATTGTCTGTCTCTGTGTTAGCCCTGTGACAGACTGGCGACCTGTCCAGGATGGACCCTGTCTCTCACCCTATGGCAGCTCCATCCAGCCCCGCTGTGACCCTGAGTTGGATAAGGGGGAAAAAAATGAATGTATCTCTGAATTAATCTCTGGCTCTCTTCCACAGGATGTCTTTTGTCCTGTCTCTCTCCCCTCAGACCCAACCGGTCGTGGCAGATGACTGCCCCTCCCTGAGCCTGGTTCTGCTGGAGGTTTCTTCCTGTTAAAAGGGAGTTTTTCCTTCCCACTGTCACCAAATGCTTGCTCATCATTTTGACTGTTGGGGTTTCTCTGTAATTATTGTATGGTCTTTACCTTACAATATAAAGCATTTTGAGGCGACTGTTTGTTGTGATTTGTTGTATTGAATTGAACTTTTATATACCCAAGGAACCACAAGTATGTCCGCAGTCTGAGAGCTAAGAGCTCTACTGGGATAATATGGTACAACAAGGTCTTTAAGATAAGATAAGGCCTGATTATTCAAGACCTTGTAGGCGAGGAGAAAGATTTTAAATTTGAATCTGGATTGAACAGCGAGCCAATGAAGAGAATCCAATATGGGAGAAATATGCTCTTTCTTTCTAGTCTCTGTCAGTACTCTCGCTGCAGCATTTTGAATCAGCTGGAGACTTTTTAATAATCAGAAGCAGGTCTTAATAGCTCCTGTCCTCCTGCCTTTAAGCAGACAGTGTGTCCCTGTGATCATCAAAACATGCTTAAACCTGCTTAAATAAGTACCCGGAGCTGTTTCAAGATGGCTCGCAAGTTGCTGTGACCGATCACATCAGGGATTTGTGCCCTCACTGACAGCATACAGAGCCAGCTGTACAAAGAACTGCAAAACTGAGTGTTAGGTATCACTAGAGCACACACTGACCTCCTTATTGGAAACTCTGGCCACATTTAATACGAGCATCCGCCACCATATCAGTATACATATGACAAGAAATATGGAAAAGCATAACAGACCTCCTTTAAACAGCATATTAAAAAGGTACCTGAAGTATTGATCTTGAAGTTGCGCACTGCCAACCCTGACTTTGCTCTCCATTCTGCTTTTCCTTGTTTTGACATTTGTCCTTTACCTCATCTTTACCATTCTTGTTGTGTCGCACATAGAGGGTTTGGGAAAACAATTTGTCTGAGCATAGAATGTGATAAATGAAAGCCATATGTCACTGCGAGAACAGATTGAGCCCTGTGTGCGTCGACAGTACATTTTGTCCCAGTGGGGCTCCCATCTAAGCCTTGACATTTTCAGACAATATTGCGGTGTTGAGCCACAGTTAGGATTTCATAAGTCAAGCTAACACTGTGTGTGTGTGTGTGTGTGTGTGTGTGTGTGTGTGTGTGGGTATATATATCTACTAACATAACGATTGCCTGTCTCCCTGTCTCAGTCTTTCAGTGACTGTGTCGCAACACTTATTACTTTCTTGCAGCATGTGGGCACATGCTTGTGTGTGTGTGTGTGTGTGTGTGTGTGTGTGTGTGTGTGTGTGTGTGTGTGTGTGTGTGTGTGTGTGTGTGTGTGTGTTTGCACGCATCTGTCACAGAATATACTTCAATCCTCTTAATATGCCTTCTTTTGAATTCCTCTCTCTGACGCTCTGTTTGTCCTTTGTTTCATAAGCCCGTCTGCTTTTGTGTGTCTGGAGTAAGATGACATATTACTTTACCATATTTACCTGCCCATCTTTCCCCATTTTGGTCTTTTATCCAGGTGTTTTTCTTGTTTGTTATTTGTGCCATTAGGGTTCACAGCCTCCACGGTCTTGCTGCTATCTGCCGCATTACATCTGAGCTAATGCAACACTTTGGTGCCATCCTCATGAGTGACTGCTGAGTAAAATCAGGCAGGCTTTCCTCTCTTTTCAGCTGTCAGAAGTCAGAAGGAATGGCCTGCTAGAAGGCTGACAGAAACCTCTGTTTTATATTTCAATATATATGCTATAATTACATGCTACTACTACCTTAATGCAGTATTGATGGAGGTAAAAGACATATAGGGGTATTTCTGCTGAAGCTATTAGACATTTTTCCTTTAACGCCTTTTTATGTATATATATTTGAATCGGACTGAAACTGGATTTTTGCGTTCTTTACTTCTATCGACTGATATTCATCAATTAATATCAACATAGAACAGGAGCATTTTTGATGAGGATCATTCACTCTGTTGTAGAACGTTTCACATTCAAAGACTCATTAAATTAAACCATATAAAGGTGATAGTATCTCAAGCACACCATTTAGCATCTCTGTATAGTGATTAGAAGATTTCAGCATGGCACCGAGCACCTTAATGGCCTCGTTATGTTGCCACGCGTGGTTAAGCTTAATAATAAATCTTGACATATGTGTAGTTCCCTCCAAATGCGGCAAATGCCAGTAGGAGCCCGGCTTCCTGTCCAGAAATTTTAAAAGCTTTCACAGTGGGAAAAATTACAGGTGGAAACACATCACTTCTAATGATAGCTGAATTTTTTTTTTTTTTTTTGCAGTTTCAGTTTCAGAAGGCTCATATTGCAGATGCTGGCAGACTGTCTCATTCTGGGACACTTGATTAGAATTAATAACACTGTGCTTTCATAAGAAAATATCTGTTATACCTTTGCAAAAAAAAAAAAAAAGAGCTTTTATTACTGCAAGATATACATTCAGTTGCAGGGCACTTCAATTCTGAAAAATTGCAGTAAATCTGATTCATCTGCTTGCTTTTTCACACACTTGTTTTAGAGGGGAGCGCTTAGCCCGTGTTAGATTTCTGGGGGAAAAAAATGCTGATTTTCAGCGAGGAACAGAAGTCCAGTAATCAGAAAATCTGGTGATTTATTTTAAGGAGTGAATCTGCTGTACAGAATTATATTGAAATATTCTATTGAATTGCTCATTTACTTTCCAGACTTTTTCTTTTTTTTTTCACACTAGTCAGCAGCTCGTTGTGAAGACACCGCTTAACTCCAAAAAAAAAAAACAGGCTGCTCACACGTGAGGGGACTCTGCTACACACAGAGACACAGAGAGCAAAAAACAATGAAAAAAACAAAAAAAAACCAGCAGAATTAATAGAATTAACAATAAAATCAGAGCTGCTTTGAAGTCAACATCTATGAATTATTAGCATCCTTTTCCACAGTATGTTATGCCATTGACCGAGCTATTGCACACTGGAAAGGCCTCTTTTATCTAAAGCAGAACTGTAAAACAGCACCACGGCCTATTTATTCTCAGTGAATGCTACTCCCACATCTATTCACAGATGTTATATTTGATATCCTTCTGTGAATATACTTCAAATATTAATGAATGTTATACTCCTTCTGGTATTTATAGCACCCAGCATTACATGGCAGTATACGGCAGACAGCGTCTATGAAAATCTGTCAGAGATGTGACAGCATTTGTTCGTTCTAGTGGAACTACCACAGAGAGGGGAAAGGAAGAGGCGATTCTGCACTTTATCCCCCCTTTCAATACATAATGCTCACTCAGGGAATTCTTTGAGGCACAGCCACAATCAGTGCCTCCCTCTGCCCTCTCTCTTGCCTTCTGTCTTTGTTTCTCTTCCCCTCTTTGCCCATCATACCGCACTGCTTGCTTTCTTTCACCTCTCACGCTTCAGTGTGTGCCTTTGGCGTGTGTGCTTCTGCATCAATCTATCTTTCTCTGCTGACTTCTGAGTTTGTGTTCGTAGCTTGTCTTTGTCGTGTGTGTTTATGCTTTCCTCTGTATCGGTTATGAATGTGAAGCGTATGTCTCGACGCTGTAAAACCCCTGCATCTGTTTTTCATGCGTGTGGATGGTCTTCATGGGCTGTGAGCGGATGTGTGTGCGCGCTCTTGCGTGCAAGTGAATTTCTTATGAATATGGACATATCTGTTATAAATCTGCTGCATGTCTGCAGCTCTGTTATGCATTTCTGATTTTTAACACAGCTTTATAACATGCGCGTGCAGGTGTGTGCACAGCGTACCTGTCAGAAACCCACCGCACGTGTCTCTATTGTAAATCTCTCGCATGACTTTGATGTTTAACGTAGGGTATGGCTGGTTTTTCTGCTTGTCTCGCTAGCATGAGTTTGCATGATTGTGGGCATGTGCACATGTAACTGTGTGTGTATGCGTTTGCCTGCCTGCCTGCCTGCCTGCTTGGTTGTGTATTAATATGCAAGGGAAACAGCTGGCGTGGCTAATGGCTGTCCCTCCCCACGTTCCTCCCAGATCCTGTCCTCTCCTCTGCACTATGCTCATTCATCTGAACACTGCTTCTTCTTCTTCATCTTTTTCTTCTGCTGCTGCTGTTGCTCTTCTCCTCGAGGCTTCAGACAGAAGCAGGTGTGTGTGTGTGTGTGTGTGTGTGTGTGTGTGTGTGTTTGCATATGTGTGTCATATAGAAAGACATATAGAAACGGGGGAGCAAATGGTGAAAATGGGAGAAGGTTGAAAATAGGTGAATATGGGATTAGTGTTGTGGAATTATTTATGGTAATGATGAAAGAACGGAGATTGCATTAGTCTGTGGAACAGTAATGTAATCACCATGCAAATTTAAATTAAAGCTAACAGCATGGTCTTGAAGTCCAGAGAGAATGAAAGAGGAGTGGAGGAGTAGGAGGAAGAGAGAGGTTCAGCATAAGCGAGTTCAATTAGCAGAATTTAGCCTATTAATTAGTGCTATTAGCAACATCACGCTGGGGTGTTAGTGACTGAGTGTGTGTGTGTGTTTGACCGTTTGAGATTTGATTTGAAAGTGACTTGTTAAGAGCCATAAACAAGGAGCTTTGAAATGCCAGAAACAAACACGCACAAATGCAGGCCATGGAGATGTGGTTTGCATTAGCATTTTTGAGTGCATTCCTGCTCCCAGTTTGTACAAAACACACACACACACACACACACACACACACACACACACACACATACTGGTTTTGGTGTATTAGAAGGACAATTTTTTCAAACCAGTTTTTTGCAACACTAAACGGACACCCCTTTCCACTCATGCTAGAAAGATGTAGTAAATCTTAAAAAATTCTGTTTGAACTATACAACACAAATCTCACTTCAAAATTTAGATACACACATCAGAACTCAAAATACAAGAACCTGACACAATGCTGTATTAAGAGGACAAACAATAATGAGGTACTTAGCTCCGCCCATGACACAAACAGTAATTGCCAGGGCCAACTTTATTTGTCAGGACAATGGCCATACACATACACAAACATGTAATTTTCATGCATAAAAAGGCCAACATGGATAAATGAAAAATGACTAAACAGAAAGACGTGGACTGCATTTTACAGCACCTTCGATAAGTAAGCGGCAGTAGCAGTAACTTTCACTAAGCAACAGAATCCTATTTGTGAACAGAAAGGAAAAATTATGAATGGCAAAATGAAATTATGCAAGTCTGTTAAATCATCAAACAGATTAAACAAAAATTGAGTGAACAAGATGAACTTACCCATCGTCTCACAGTAGAAATAAAACTGAAACATACAGTAACCAATCCACACCAAACAATATATACTGTAAAATATCAGTATGTTTACATATTCTGTTCAACAGCCAGTTTGCCAATATAACTGGAATACTGTCAGCCCTTCTCCTGCCTCCACAAGATGAAATATTTAAATTGTCCACCAGTGATATCATCAGGACACAGAGATTGCTTCTGGTCTAACCCTTAATATCCCATGTGTCCTGATGATATCACTAAAGGACAATTCATCACATTCCCATATTCTATCCAGGATTTTCTTTTCTTTTCACAGTTATGCCCCGATTCCTTACAAAATCTCTTATGTTTTGGATAGAGCGGGCAGCCAGAGCAGGATCTTCAGCCTTCTTGCATTGCTGGCATTCAATCATAGTGGCCAGTTTTCCTTTTTTGATGTGTTCGCCAAAATGTCTCATGACTGCGACAACCTCCATGGGAGACCATGGATTCTTTTTTGCTCTCCTAGCACTTTCCAGAGATACTAGAAAAAAGACAAATAAATTATTAATGAAAACCAACTCCATTTTAAACAGTTTTTAAATAAGGAAATTTGTGTTTAGTATATTATTTGTTAAAACAATGGTTCTTGGCTATAAATTATGTACTGATGTAATGCCTGTTTATTCCCCTTTTAAAATGTGCATTAATAAAGAACATACATTAGCGGGACAAGCTACAGAAATGAGCATGTGCGTTGCACAGATGAAAATAAATTTCTGCCAATGCTAAACAGCTTATTCTGCCATTGACACTTGCTTGGTAAGTGTGGTTGATTATATGATTGAATTCTGAAAAAAAGGCATTTTCGTAATTTAAAAATAGTATTTGTTTGACAAACAGGCCTCAGCAGCTTTCATAGAACCATCCAAAGCCAAAAGAGGCTTGCTGGTCCCTAGATCCCACTCAGCACCACGTTTCTCTATAGGTGCTGTATCAGCAAAAGCCCAAAGTTGAGAACCCTGGTGTACTAAATCTAACTTAATAACCAAATTAGAAAATATATTCCCATTGCTTTGCTTATTACAGTTTTTTGGTGTTTTGCTGTTTTGAAAAAACATTACAGATTAAAATATGTATAAAGAAAGTACTATAAACATTAGTCATATTACTGATCACTAAATTGCATCTATTTTCTAGCATCTGAATATTGACAGTTTGAAAATGTATCAATTTAATACAAGGTACAGTTTTATATGGTATGTGCATTTAGGCCAGATATATTAGCTAAAATATCAGCTCACAGTATCCTGCAGAAAGAGAATGGTCACCATATTGCCTTTGGGTGGTGTGGATAATTTCTTTTGACCATGCTTTAGTTGTGCTTTTGTGCTTAAGTAATTTGGTGTTTAGTGACTTGTGTATGTGTGGTAGCATTTACCAGAATGTTTATTTGTGTTCTTTTTTCTGCTGGGCTCTTTGTCCTTCTTCTTTAGTTTTCTGTTGGGTTCTTTCTCCTTAGCATCTGTGTGTTTACTTTGTGCTGAAATGAAGAAAGAAAAGATTATAAAACAAAAAATAACAATGGTCTGGATGAGCATTTATTTGTTGTAGGTAGGTTTCTTAAATACTGTGAAGTCCAAGATTCTCCTTTATGGTGTTAAGCAACTAATGGATAAATAATGAATTTATTCTCTTAATGATGAAATCCAGATGTACGGTTTAGACTTGTAGTTCACAGCGACACATGGATGTGTGATATGCCCAGTGCTACTACAGCTTATAACAAAAGGCATGGAGCTGACTTATGCACTAAAATAAGACTCAAGCAGTGACTGGAAAGTCGACCAGCTTTTGCAAAACAAGGATGCGAGCACAGAGAGAACTAAGCAAACCAGGTAACTAACAAGGAGACATTCCACCAAATACATACTTTAGTAGATCAGCCCCTTCTTTAAGGTCAGATGGTCACCACAGCAAGTCAACCTCTTCCACCTCCCCTTGTTCTCTACATTTTCTATCCTCACACCAACTATCTGTTAAGTTTCCTCATCCACATCCATCAATCTCTTTGGTCCCCCTCTCTCTCTCCTGCCTAGCAGCTCCATCTCTAACATTCTTTGATCAATATGTCCACTGTCCCTCTGCACATGCCCAAAACAATCTTAGTCTGGCCTCTCTAACTTTTTCTCCTAACTGTCCAACCTGCGTATTCCCTCTGACATTTTCGTTCCAAATCCTATCCATCCTCATTAGTCCCACAAAGAATCTTAACATCTAAGCCTCTGTCACATCCAGCTCAGCCTTCTGCTCAGTGCCACTGTCTCTAAATCATACAATATAGCTGGACTCACTCTTCTCTTTTAAACCTTTCCTTTTACTATTGCTGCAACTCTTTGGTCACACACCACTCCTGAAAATTTTCTCCATTCATTCCATCCTGCCTGTACTCTCTTCCTCACCTCTTTTTCATGACTCTTCATTTCTCTGGATAGTTGATCTACTTAAATTCCTCCACTTTTGCAACCTCTGCTCCTTGTAACCGGACTGTTCTACCACCGTCCTCATTCACACTCATATTCTGTCTCACAACTGACTTTCATTCCTCTTCTTTCCAGTGCAAGCTTTTATCTCTCGAAATTCTCTTTTACCTGTTCCCTGCTCTCACTGCAAATCATGATACTGTATGCAAACATCATATTACATGGAGATTCCTGTCTGACCTCAACTGTTAGTCTGTCCATCAGCAGGACAAATAAGGGGCTCAGAGTTGATCCTTGATGCAGTCCCACCTTCAACTTGAAACTGTCAGATCTCAAAACTACATGCTTGTTGGGAGGTTGCATCGCTACTCCTTGTTAATGAGGGGATGCCTCACAGATAGAGCCTTCTGTCTGCAGTTGGGGCAGTTTTCTTCCTCGGTGGCCCCTCTGACCTGTGGGCTTCCCCCGGGGTCAGTTCTTGGTGCTCTACAGTTCTCCATTTACATGCTACCCTGGGGTCGATATTTAGGAAGTATAATATTCCTTTTCACTGCTTTGCTGACGATGTGCAGGTTTACAGGCCATTAAAGGCACCTTCCAAGAAATGTATTTATGCTGTGTTTAATTGCATGAGGGATATTAAGACAAAGATAGACTTAAAGTTCTTAAGATTAAATTAAAACAAAACAGATTGTCCTGTTTGGTCACCCTGACTTGGTCCAGGTTCTTACCATTTCTCTTGGCCTACTAGCACCTTATATACCATCACAGGTAAGGAATCTTGGTGTTATTGATGGGGCGTTCAAATTAGACAAGCAGATTAGCTCTGTGGTCAAGGCTAGCTTCTTTCAGCTTCGGCTTCTAGCCAGAGTCAAACCTTATCTTAGAAGGGGCAATTTAGAAAAAGTCATTCATGCCTTTATTACATTGTGCTTAGATTAATGTAACTCCCTGTACTTAAGCATTGGCCAGTCTGAACTCAACTGTCTGCAGCTTGCTCAGCTTGCTTCACTGGCTTCCGGTTAGGTAAAGGATTGATTTTAAGATTATTTTATTTGTTTTTAAGTCTTAGAATGGACTGGCTTAGTTATCTGACCTTGTTAAGGTGCAGCTTCGGGGAAGAAGCTGAGGATGTAGACAAATGTTTGATTAAAACATTTAAATACAGTTTAAGCTGAACTGGTATGTACTTTAAAATCAGGGAAGTTAAAATATGGTTTAAGTTGAAACATATTTACATTAGAAATAAACAGTTGAAAGCTAAGAACATTATTTGCTTAAGTTGATTCATCATTGTGAATGGTATGATAGGAAGTGCTTTTATTTTTATATTAGGAAGTGCAAGCCTAGACGCTGTAGTTGCTGTTGTGCACACTGAAAAGCAGCAGCCATGCCTATATGTTAATTGTTGCACTGTAATGTATTCAATGAGTAAATTGTTAGATTGAAAAGACTGTCCTGGTCATCAGTTATAGCTACTACTTCTGTATTCTACATTCAGATCACTTGAAATTTAGCTTACATATCACCCATTTATTTGAACTGTTGCTGTGACAACAAAATTGAAATGAGTGAAGAAGGTCTGAATCCACTGTGCATTAGTTCATAGCCTAAAAGCAATCAAAAATGGTGACATGTTAGTATACTGAGGATATGGGCTAACCTTGTGATAATGGCGCAGACATGCCTGGAGGTTCCTCGACAGGTTGCCTAGCCATCAATGGTCCTGCAGAACCTGTAAAAAAATATAATATATTTCATTGCATACATAGAAAGATGAGTAGAAGTATTACAGTGAAATTTTGGTTAACTTGCTATGTGGAAAGGTAATGTTTACTCTCATAATAATAATAATAATAATAATAATAATAATAATAATAATATCTTATGGTTATTTGCCTTTTCCACTGAAATTTGAAGTCCTTGGGACTGAATTTGATTTGGCACATGAAGTCAAGTTTGGACAAAAGCACACTTTTACAGAATAAACCAGGAAATGTTCAAAAATCTAATTGACATACTACACCCTTTGCCATCTTTTTATGCGACTTCAGAGAGACCCATCTGTAGAACACAAACCAACTGTGGAAGTCTCTTTGCATGAGTGCTCAATTGCTATCTGGGACCTAAGTCATTCAGGCCCTTGCTGTTTTCTAGTATTTCAGATATAAATTAATGTCCCCTCAATATATGTCTGAAATACTAGAAAACAGCAAGAAATTTTAGTTATTGACTTGACAGTGAAATTAAAATTGGTTACGAATACAACATAGCATGTAGCTAAACTGTTGAAAGTCTAACCATCTGGTGACAATAAATACACACTAGGTTCCTCAACAGATTCCACATATATATATATATATATATATATATATATATATATATATATATATCACACAGTACTTACCGGTCTGTGGATGTGTGAGATTTGCTTCATCTACCTCACTCTCAGCATCGACCTCACTCTCAGCATCTGAATCGGTCAACTGTAGGTTGTCTAGTAAAATAAATTATATTGCCTTAATGAACCATGGGGTTAAAGTGTTATAAGTTGCCTATGCACAATGTGTGTTCCATTTTGCTACAATATATTTGCTAGAAACATGTCTAATTTTTAATGTAAACAACTTTAAATGGCATTACCTTCGATTTCAATCTCGTCAAGTGTTTTGCCTTGAAGGCTTCTGAGAGATCCTTTCTCCATGGCAAGCAGCAGTTTGGATATCTTGGCCAGCTGGGTAGTAGCCTCAGGAAGTCTGTAATATTCACGATGAACGCGAATATCGTGGCCAAGGAAGTTAGCAACTTGGTCCAACTCGTGATTCTTGAGGTTCAAGATCTGAGACAAAGTTGCAACATATTTGCGTAATTGCGTTGACCTGAGGAGCTCAGGGTTTTCAGCCCCACATTCACTGGCATAAAACCTCAAACAGTCCTGTCCTCTGTAGGGAGTCAGACAATGAGGTCTGGCAAACAGGAACAGGTTTTCTGCCAGAACACCACAGTCTTTTCTTTTTTCTATTAGGTGTGTTATGGCATTCACCATGTCTGGCGAGAGTAACACTGCAACCTTCCGGCCTCTTTTACCCCTTAATTCAACACGACTGAAGTGTTGACAAAGGCGAAGTTCAAATTCTGTCAGTCCAAATGCGACGTCCTTATGCAGGGGACTTGTGTCTCTTTCCAGAAAGCCATTCATTGTCATCTTTGAAATTTCTCCCCCTCTTCTTCTGTTAAAAAGTATTATATTTGCCATGGTGGCTTTACACAGTTCACTATATGATTTTGGTGAACTATTGTCTTCCAAGTCCTTCAATGCTTGTTCTGTAGTCTTCTCCAGATGTCTGTGAAGACGCTGAACATCTTTGGTGAAAGGAAGAGTGGAGGGCTTGTTAAACTGCCGCTCATTCAACGTAGTTAAAGCGGTGTGAGAGATGAGTTCAGACCACTTTGTAGCATAGAGAGTTTTGAAACTCTGGGTTGACTTTATCAGCGTACTGTCTTGTGCCATGAGTGCTCTGCAATGTAAAATATCACTGACTTTCTGTAGTGAGTGACCTAACTTTAGAGCAAGGCTTGGAGTACGGTAGCAGTGCTTTTCTTCATCATACCCGGATACTTTCTTGACCGCTTTGATAACCACATCAAAATTTTCAGGTCTCACAGCATCCTCAAGACTATGTATTGAGAATTCCTTGCGAAGCGTGAGCAGGAGTCTTCCAGATTCTCTGAGTCTCTGGCGAATGTAGTCATATTTGGTGGGATCCTGTCCATATTTGTTAAAGAATGATTGGGCCAGCTGAAGAATAGAGAAGTCACTTCGCACAGTAGAAGTTATTTCATCATCTTTCATAACAGCTAACACGCTCCAAACACCTGGTGATATCTGCTGACACAAAGCTGACTCATTCATAGAGGCCAAAGACAAAACTTTTTTTCTTCCAATCTCTGAAGTGGCTTCTACTGCTTTTGAAGAACATTTTCGAACATGTCGCCAAAGATCTCGTCGCAGATATAATGCCTGGCAGTACATGCAGTGAATGTAATCTTTTGCATTGTACTTTTTCTTTGATGTGCGTCTTAGTTTTAGTGATCCAACTCCACTCGCCAAGACCTCTGAGTTATGCTTGTGGTTTCCCTTGTTGCGAAGCTTTATAAGCATTTTCATACGTTGTTTGGACCTCTTGGGAAGACTTAAAACTTGAGCAACATCTGCATGTGTTTTCTCGTGAGTTTTTAAGTGACGTGTAAACTTTGTCTGTAGTTTCCCACAAATGTAGCAGTAAGTTTTATTTCTGAGCAAGGATGACGTGTTTGAGACTTTTTCAGCCATGGCATCAGCACCATCATCAACAAATATGTCTTCGGCATCAGCGTTTCCTATATTGCCAGTAACTCTTGATACTTCAAGCTGACTTGTGCTGATCATATCTTCAGTTGATGATTCTGCAGCTTCAGAAACGGGCTCTCTGTTTTCCTCTACAAAACTTTCTTGGTGGTGTCTTTTGTTTTTGGAAGAAGACTTGCTGGTGGAGACCTCACAATTCTGTACTTGTTTGTAACTGATTTTTAAAGGCTCTGATCTGTCATCGCATGAGCTGTTTGAATCATCTATGGAATCAGGAACATACTCCTCTTCTGATGATACCACCTCACTTGAACTTGGTTCTGTACAGACCTGATAATGATTAAAAACCATCTTATATACATATATTATATTTTGCATACTTGGAAAGCATTGCACTGAGAATAATTCTACTAAAAAGCTTACCACTTGCAGAAGTTCAGTGATGTCCACCTTGTGTTTAACATAACACTTTTTGTGCCAGGACTGGTTGCAAACTAGAAAGAGAAAATTAAGAATTAATAAAGAAGGTAGCATGGAAAGTACTTAAAAAGTCAGTGCAGCAGCAAATGGCTCATTTTAAACATATAGCACAGCTACACATGGAACAGGTTTTTAAAAGTGTTCCTGTGGCATCACATTCAAAAGATACAGATGAAGCCCCCCTTCCATTTTCAAAAAATTACCTTTACATCTCACACCAGTCCATTTCAGAGGTGCAAAAGGTCCTCCACATGAAACACATTTTTCTAAACTTGACATTTTGTCAGGGACAAGATCATGATCACAGTCCTGTTGACCAAAAAAAAAGTGTAATCATAAGATAAGAATCTTAACGGACACTTGTGTAGTGTAGAATATCAAAACCAATGAATCGTTTGTACTCTGTTTCTATAAAAACATGAATTAAGGATGAAAGTGACATGATTTGTATGTGTTATCCCTGTTGTGAATGAAATTGTTTAGAAATTAGAAACTTAAAACCTTAAATCTACATTAATAACTTGTTGCCATGTAAAATTCAGAGGAAAAATTACACACCTGGAATAACAGAAAAAAGATCCCCTCTCAACCTAGCTTGTTCTTCAGCAGAACAAACCTAACTAATCAACTAAAATAGAATAAAAACATACATTCACTGTGGATTTACTCTACCAGTTAAAAGTTTGGACCCAACTTCTCATTCTCATTAAAATGAGAAGGTGTGTCAAAACTTTTGACTGGTATTGTACATAAATATATTGTATAAAAGCATGCATGGAGCATGACCATTAAGAATATGGTCATGCTCCATATTCTTGATGGTGAGCAGATATCTCACCTGAAAAAAACAAAAAACAACCCCACCCCACCCCAAAAAATAATTTGAATATACGAGCTTCAGAAGACTGAACTGGATGTATAATCTTCATAATGTATTAACTTGTGAAATTAAAGATTACAAAAACCAACTGAATCTATACACAACTGAATATAATTCATATGTGTGAAAATTTAAAAAGTAAAAGTTAAGAAGTCGTTAGAGATGAAAATTACCTCTGGTGAGTTGCCCGAAAATGATGTGCAGGCGTCCACATCAGAAGCCTGACACAGCAACTCTTTGGAGAGCTTAAAATGAAGGGATGAACACTGAATGAGACTATGCTTCTAAATTAAAAAAAAAGAAATAATGTCCACCTAATGTATGAACCTATCCAGCTGAGTATTAAACAGGACCTGTGTGTCTGCGCACTTCTAAATGTAACTTTCGTTCTTTTGTACTTGTATTTTCAAAAATCAGTCCTCCAAATTCCTGCATCTTACATGTTGAGTATTACATAGGACCTGTGTATCTGAATAGCACTGAATATCACTCTCATGAGTTTGTTTTATAAAGTAAATAACTCATTGAAGGTGTAAATTACCTCTGGTGAGTTGTCTGGAAAATATTTGCATGCGTCCACATCAGCAGCCTGACACGGCATCTCTTTGGAGACCTGAAATGTAAAGAACAATCACTGAATGTGAGTTTGTTCATAATGTTCAAAACCGAGTCCTCCTTATTCCTGCACCTGACATGTTGAGTATTACACAGGACCTGTGTATCTGCGTGCTTCTAAGTGTAACTTTCTTTCTTTTGTACTTGTATTTTCAAAACTCAGTCCTCCTTATTCCTGCACCTGACATGTTGAGTATTACACAGGACCTGTGTATCTGCACGCTTCTAAATATAACCTTCATTCTTTTGTACTTGTATTTTCAAAAATCAGTCCTCCAAATTCCTGCATCTTACATGTTGAGCATTACATAGGACCTCTGTATCTGAATAGTGCTGAATATCACTCTCATGAGTTTGTTTTATAAAGTAAATAGGTCATTGAAGATGAAAATTACCTCTGGTGAGTTGTCTGGAAAAGATCTGCATGCGTCCACATCAGCAGCCTGACACAGCATCTCTTTGGAGACCTAAAATGTAAAGAACAATCACTGAACATGAGTTTGTTCATAATGTTCAAAACCGAGTCCTCCTTATTCCTGCACCTGACATGTTGAGTATTACACAGGACCTGTGTGTCCCTGTGCTTCTAAATGTAACTTTCTTTCTTTTGTACTTGTATTTTCAAAACTCAGTCCTCCTTATTCCTGCACCTGACATGTTGAGTATTACACAGGACCTGTGTATATGCGCACTTCTAAATATAACCTTCATTCTTTTGTACTTGTATTTTCAAAACTCAGTCCTCCAAATTCCTGCATCTTACATGTTGAGCATTACATAGGACCTCTGTATCTGAATAGTGCTGAATATCACTCTCATGAGTTTGTTTTATAAAGTAAATAGGTCATTGAAGATGAAAATTACCTCTGGTGAGTTGTCTGGAAAAGATCTGCATGCGTCCACATCAGCAGCCTGAAACGACATCTCTTTGGAGACCTGAAATGTAAAGAACAATCACTGAATGTGAGTTTGTTCATAATGTTCAAAACCGAGTCCTCCTTATTCCTGCACCTGACATGTTGAGTATTACACAGGACCTGTGTGTCCCTGTGCTTCTAAATGTAACTTTCATTGTTTTGTACTGTTATTTTCAAAACTGAGTCCTCCTTATTCCTGCACCTGACATGTTGAGTATTACACAGGTCCTGTGTATCTGCGCGCTTCTAAATATAACCTTCATTCTTTTGTACCTGTATTTTCAAAAATCAGTCCTCCAAATTCCTGCATCTTACATGTTGAGCATTACATAGGACCTCAGTATCTGAATAGTACTGAATATCACTCTCATGAGTTTGTTTTATAAAGTAAATAGGTCATTGAAGATGAAAATTACCTCTGGTGAGTTGTCTGGAAAAGATCTGCATGCGTCCACATCAGCAGCCTGACACGGCATCTCTTTGGAGACCTGAAATGTAAAGAACAATCACTGAATGTGAGTTTGTTCATAATGTTCATAATGTTCAAAACCGAGTCCTCCTTATTCCTGCACCTGACATGTTGAGTATTTCATACAGGACCTGTGTATCTGCGTGCTTCTAAGTGTAACTTTCATTCTTTTGTACTTGTATTTTCAAAACTCAGTCCTCCTTATTCCTGCACCTGACATGTTGAGTATTACACAGGACCTGTGTATGTGCGCGCTTCTAAATATAACCTTCATTCTTTTGTACCTGTATTTTCAAAAATCAGTCCTCCAAATTCCTGCATCTTACATGTTGAGCATTACATATAACCTCTGTATCTGAATAGTGCTGAATATCACTCTCATGAGTTTGTTTTATAAAGTAAATAGGTCATTGAAGATGAAAATTACCTCTGGTGAGTTGTCTGGAAAAGATCTGCATGCGTCCACATCAGCAGCCTGACACGGCATCTCTTTGGAGACCTAAAATGTAAAGAACAATCACTGAACATGAGTTTGTTCATAATGTTCAAAACCGAGTCCTCCTTATTCCTGCACCTGACATGTTGAGTATTACACAGGACCTGTGTATCTGTGTGCTTCTAAGTTTAACTTTCATTCTTTTGTACTTGTATTTTCAAAACTCAGTCCTCCTTATTCCTGCACCTGACATGTTGAGTATTACACAGGACCTGTGTATCTGCGTGCTTCTAAGTGTAACTTTCATTCTTTTGTACTTGTATTTTCCAAACTCAGTCCTCCAAATTCCTGCATCTTACATGTTGAGCATTACATAGGACCTCAGTATCTGAATAGTACTGAATATCACTCTTATGAGTTTGTTTTATAAAGTAAATAGGTCATTGAAGATGAAAATTACCTCTGGTGAGTTGTCTGGAAAAGATCTGCATGCGTCCACATCAGCAGCCTGACACGGCATCTCTTTGGAGACCTGAAATGTAAAGAACAATCACTGAATGTGAGTTTGTTCATAATGTTCAAAACCGAGTCCTCCTTATTCCTGCACCTGACATGTTGAGTATTACACAGGACCTGTGTATCTGCGTGCTTCTAAGTGTAACTTTCTTTCTTTTGTACTTGTAGTTTCAAAACTCAGTCCTCCTTATTCCTGCACCTGACATGTTGAGTATTACACAGGACCTGTGTATCTGCGCGCTTCTAAATATAACCTTCATTCTTTTGTACTTGTATTTTCAAAAATCAGTCCTCCAAATTCCTGCATCTTACATGTTGAGCATTACATAGGACCTCTGTATCTGAATAGTGCTGAATATCACTCTCATGAGTTTGTTTTATAAAGTAAATAGGTCATTGAAGATGAAATTACCTCTGGTGAGTTGTCTGGAAAAGATCTGCATGCGTCCACATCAGCAGCCTGAAACGACATCTCTTTGGAGACCTGAAATGTAAAGAACAATCACTGAATGTGAGTTTGTTCATAATGTTCAAAACCGAGTCCTCCTTATTCCTGCACCTGACATGTTGAGTATTACACAGGACCTGTGTGTCCCTGTGCTTCTAAATGTAACTTTCATTCTTTTGTACTGGTATTTTCAAAACTCAGTCCTCCTTATTCCTGCACCTGACATGTTGAGTATTACACAGGACCTGTGTATCTGCGCGCTTCTAAATATAACCTTCATTCTTTTGTACCTGTATTTTCAAAAATCAGTCCTCCAAATTCCTGCATCTTACATGTTGAGCATTACATAGGACCTCAGTATCTGAATAGTACTGAATATCACTCTCATGAGTTTGTTTTATAAAGTAAATAGGTCATTGAAGATGAAAATTACCTCTGGTGAGTTGTCTGGAAAAGATCTGCATGCGTCCACATCAGCAGCCTGACACGGCATCTCTTTGGAGACCTGAAATGTAAAGAACAATCACTGAATGTGAGTTTGTTCATAATGTTCATAATGTTCAAAACCGAGTCCTCCTTATTCCTGCACCTGACATGTTGAGTATTACACAGGACCTGTGTATCTGCGTGCTTCTAAGTGTAACTTTCATTCTTTTGTACTTGTATTTTCAAAACTCAGTCCTCCTTATTCCTGCACCTGACATGTTGAGTATTACACAGGACCTGTGTATCTGCGCGCTTCTAAATATAACCTTCATTCTTTTGTACTTGTATTTTCAAAAATCAGTCCTCCAAATTCCTGCATCTTACATGTTGAGCATTACATAGGACCTCTGTATCTGAATAGTGCTGAATATCACTCTCATGAGTTTGTTTTATAAAGTAAATAGGTCATTGAAGATGAAAATTACCTCTGGTGAGTTGTCTGGAAAAGATCTGCATGCGTCCACATCAGCAGCCTGAAACGACATCTCTTTGGAGACCTGAAATGTAAAGAACAATCACTGAATGTGAGTTTGTTCATAATGTTCAAAACCGAGTCCTCCTTATTCCTGCACCTGACATGTTGAGTATTACACAGGACCTGTGTGTCCCTGTGCTTCTAAATGTAACTTTCATTCTTTTGTACTGGTATTTTCAAAACTGAGTCCTCCTTATTCCTGCACCTGACATGTTGAGTATTACACAGGACCTGTGTATCTGCGCGCTTCTAAATGTAACTTTCATACTTTTGTACTTGTATTTTCAAAAATCAGTCCTCCAAATTCCTGCATCTTACATTTTGAGCATTACATAGGACTTCAGTATCTGTATAGTACTGAATATCACTCTCATGAGTTTGTTTTATAAAGTAAATAGGTCATTGAAGATGAAAATTACCTCTGGTGAGTTGTCTGGAAAAGATCTGCATGCGTCCACATCAGCAGCCTGACACGGCATCTCTTTGGAGACCTGAAATGTAAAGAACAATCACTGAACGTGAGTTTGTTCATAATGTTCAAAACCGAGTCCTCCTTATTCCTGCACCTGACATGTTGAGTATTACACAGGACCTGTGTGTCCCTGTGCTTCTAAATGTAACTTTCATTCTTTTGTACTTGTATTTTCAAAACTCAGTCCTCCTTATTCCTACACCTGACATGTTGAGTATTACACAGGATCTATGTCTAGACACAGATACTATATCCCATACTAGTTAATATATATATAAATATTAGCTCAGCATAAATTTTTTTACATGTGACAGTCTATGACATTTTGAATAGTACTGAACAAGTTGGAATAGTGTAGTCTGATTAAGTCTTTCTGCAAGATCTGCTTTTTCAGGCTCTGTGCTCCTCACTTATGTTTTTGACTATATTGAAAGTGTGTGCTACAGCTTGATATATCCTTCAAAATTGTGTTCAAAGGTGGTAGAATGACTTGTGACAGTATTGTTACACTTCTATATACCTTGCTTCTCCATGGCCAGTCAGAATCACCATAATTATAAGTGATTTCTTCCCCTGGACCAATATCTTTGAGCGCAAATAAACAGAGATGGGGTCTTCCAGCCACTCTTGTAACTTTCATGTTGCTGTTTGGGTTCACCTCCTCATCATTTACCAGTCTGCCTAATGATCCATCCTCTCTGGCAGCATCAACACTGAAATATCAAGTATGCAATAAGAATAATTACGTCATGTAAGAGAAAGGATTTTGCATATTCAGTGTTAGCATGTCTGAAGAATATTCTTCCACCATCTTAAAACCATCTGGCACTGTGTTTCATAACTGAAACAACTTTTACTGATGATGAGGCAGAAAATGTTTGCATCTCTGTGTTTAGATACAAATTTAGGGGGGGAAAGAACACCTTAAAACAATCACATACCATAACTGTTGTCCATTGAACTGGAAATCAAACATAAAAACCTTGAGTGCATCATGGTAAACTTTCAATCGGTTTTCTTGTTCCTTTCTGCTTATGACTTCCCCTCTATACTCAATAAGGAAATCTCCTTTTTGAAAGCACCGACAGCTGAACACACCCCGACCTGAAGGTACACATAATAAACAAAGTAGAATAATACACTTTAAACAATGCAGAGCTGTCCAGTAGTAGCAATTAAGACTAACTTTTGAGATTATTAACTTATTCAAAATCAGTTCATAAATAAAGTATCTCTCTAGGTGTATAGAATTATCTACCCAAGAAAAAACATAATAACATAATAGCTTCTATTTTGAACAGTTGTCTCCTTTGGAATAAGACAGATGTTCTGATCATGATAGTCATAGAACATGATCTATGCTCCTAAAGTGCAGTTTAAAAATTTTAAATTAAAAACAATCTTTGTTAACAAACCTTTGCACAATAAACTCAGAACTCACCTTTAAATGAATTAATATATTTTACATTAAATCCTTCCTTATCTTCACCTAAGGAGCAGTAATAACTGGCATCATGTTTGGGATTTCTTTTTGCTCTCTGTGGCCTTGTTGCTGCCATCTCCTGCAAAAATCACATCTTGATAACTTGAGCAACAACACATTACTGTGTACAATATAATTTAATGGTATTGTATGTGAAAATGCCGTATGAATGAACAGTATCACATCTCCTACTTTCTATTGACAGGTTCTCAAAACTTTCAAATAGAAAAATTAATCTTAATCCTAAGAATTCCTATATAGTATAATTTGTGCCTGAGAAAGAATATCACACACTGATACACATCACAGACAATGACCAAATACAGACTTGACTTTTCCGGGGATTTCATGCCTCGGTTCTAATTCTGGAGTGAGCCACCATCCCTTTAAACTCTGGTACACTGACTAGCATGCTTGCTAATAACTAGCTAAACTGTTGCAAATTAGATGCTTTAAAGTATCCCAACATCAAGTAACCTACACATTCTGCATAATTGCATAAAAATATGTACCTAATTGTGTAAGGGGTTTTATATGGATCTTACCTCTTCCTCCAAAGAATCCCCTGCAAAGAATGACGCTTGTTCAATTAACACGTAAGGGCTTGCACCTGAACTGGACGGACTGTACCACATTGATAGAAGAGGAGGGGTATGACAAATAGAGAATTCTTTTGTTTCTAAAGAGCACAAGGTTTGATTTATTCAGGAACAAGAAAACAAATTTGTTTAAATAATATTTTGTTACTTTGATTCAGTATTTCAAAGTGAGTATTTTATCTTACATTTTGCTTTTATTAGGAGGCAGCAGTCACATGGTATCTCCCACCAGCAATGTTTAACCCATTATCAGGCAAGTGACTTCTTTTGATCACTTCTGCTGACCTCCTAAATGATGTCACAGCAGCTATACTTTAAAAACACATTTTTATTCAGAGACACTTTGGTATTTGTTGTATTCATTTTCACCCAAATAAGGTAGCTTAAACCTTTTAAAAAATTTTCCTTTATCTGGAAACTGCTGTCTAATGGCAGACCCAGCAGAAAAAAAGTTTTCTGATGAACCTGCCTATAGACAATCTAGACTAGCTAGACAATCCATGTGTATACAGAGTAGCATTATTACCTGGAGATAAGGACAAAATATCAATCTTTATAGTTTTATGCTAACAGTAACATAAGTAATCATGATATTTTTGCACGTTAAGTATTTTTTAAATTAATGCTTTTTATTTTTATATTTGTAATTCTGTATTACCCCATGGGTGGTTATCCATTCTTTCAAGCTTGGGTTCTCTACCACAGGCCTTGGAGCATGAGGGTTCTGCACAATATCTTAGCAGTTCCCAGAGGTGTGCTCTTCTGTATCAAGAAGTCTGATGAATCTCCGGGTATCTGTTTGAGCCACTCTTCCAGTTTGGGGGTCATTGCCTCGAGTGCTCCAGTGACCACAGGCACTACTGTTGCCTTCACCTTCCAGGCTCTTTTTAATGCTTTTTTGAGTGCTTGGTATTTTTCTAGTTTTTTTTTTGTGTTCCTTTATCCTAATGTTTCCATCATTTGGGATGGCTACATCACCACAAAAGCTTTCCTCTGCAGGTTAATGATCCCGATGTGCAGTTGGTTCGCAATTCCCATTTTGTTGTTCGGTAGCTGGAAGTCCCACAGGATCTTAGGTCATTTGTTTTCTACCACCTTGTGTGGCATCTCCCATTTTAACCTGGTTTTCTCCAGGTCATATTCTGCACAGATGTTTCTTTACACTATTCCGGCTACTTGGTTGTGGCGTTCCATGTATTCTTTTTCTGCTAGCATCTTACGTCCTGGTGTTAGGTGCTGAATTGTCTCAGGGGACTCTTTGCACAGCCTACAACTGGGGTCTTGCCTGGTGTGATAGATCTGGGCTACTATTGCTATGGTGCTCAGGACCTGCTTCTGAGCCACCATGATTAGTGCTTCTGTGCTGTGTTTTGGTCGAGCCTTTCTGTTCATTGGTAGGATTTGTTCATATCAGCCACTTCAGCTATCTGTCCCTGGTACATGCCATGCAGTAATCTTTCTTCACATTCACTGAGCACTTCATCCTTTGGAGCTATCTTTCCAATGTATTCATATATTTTGTGTGTTTCATTTAAGACGGTGGCCCTGACACTCACTATCCTCTGTCTATAGCTTCTGGATGCTGGATTTGGGATGGAGCCCTCCATGTATCGTCAGCAGCTTTTGCATTCTTAAATCAGTGGACTGAACTTCCTCCCTTTTCTATCTTATTATTCCAGCAGGGTATCTGATTACTGGTGTTGATTGGCTGGACCTTGTTACACCCATTGAGCTAACATTTCAGGCCTTACTATTTGCAGATATTTGGCTGTTGCTGCTTTCCCGATGGTTGACATTTGCTTGTGGTAAACCCAGGTACTTGTAGCTCTCCTTTATATCTGTTTTTCTGCCTTCTGACAGTGTCACACTCTGTGTGTATTACCTTCACTTCCTTTGTCAACATTGCGCCATATTTCTCCAGTCCAAATTACACTGATACATAGATATATACAAAGAGAATACAGCTTGATGTCATCCATGCAGAGGAGGTGGCTGATGGTGGCCCCATTTCTGAGTCGGTATACATAGCCAGTCTTGTTGATTATTTGGCTGAGAACATTCAGGCCCAAGCAGAACAGCAGTGGGAACAGAGCATCTCCGCATCTCCTTGGTAAATGCTATATTTGATGGAGACTTGTGCAATTGTGCAACTGGCTTGGAGTTGGCCTCAAAATTTATTCTCCACAGCCTCATCTTTCTCTCTTTCTTGCTCTCTCTCTCTCTCTGTCTCTCTCTCTGTCTCTCTCTCTGTCTCTCTCTCTCTCTCTCTCTCTCTATATATATATATATATATATATATATATATATATATATATATATATTTAAATATATACACTGCTCAAAAAAAATAAAGGTAACACTCAAATAACACATCCTAGATTTGAATGAATGAAATATTCTCATTGAATACTTTGTTCTGTACAAAGTTGAATGTGCTGACAACAAAATCACATAAAAATCATCAATGAAAATCAAATTTATTAACCAATGGATGCCTGGATTTGGAGTCACACACAAAATTAAAGTGGAAAAACACACTACAGGCCGATCCAACTTTGATGTAATGTCTTTAAAACAAGTCAAAATAAGGCTCAGTATTGTGTGTGGCCTCCACGTGCCTGTATGACCTCCCTACAATGCCTGGGCATGCTCCTGATGAGGTGCCGGATGGTCTCCTGAGGGATCTCCTCCCAGACCTGGACTAAAGCATCCGCCAACTCCTGGACAGTCTGTGGTGCAACGTGACGTTGGTAGATGGAGTGAGACATGATGTGCCAGATATGCTCAATCAGATTCAGGTCTGGGGAACGGGCGGGACAGTCCATAGCTTCAATGCCTTCATCTTGCAGGAACTGCTGACACACTCCAGCCACATACAGTAAGGTCTAGCATTGTCCTGCATTAGGAGAAACCCAGGGCCAACCGCACCAGCATATGGTCTCACAAGGGGTCTGAGGATCTCATCTTGGTACCTAATGGCAGTCATGCTGCCTCTGGCGAGCACATGGAGGGCTGTGCGGCCCTCCAAGGAAATGCCACCCCACACCTTTACTGACCCACTGCCAAACCGGTCATGCTGAAGGATGTTGCAGGCAGCAGATCGCTCTCCACGGCGTCTTCAGACTCTGTCACGTCTGTCACATGTGCTCAGTGTGAACCTGCTTTCATCTGTGAAGAGCACAGGGCGCCAGTGGCGAATTTGCCAATCCTGGTGTTCTCTGGCAAATGCCAAGCGTCCTGCACGGTGTTGGGCTGTGAGCACGTGGACGTCGGGCCCTCATACCATCCTCATGGAGTCGGTTTCTAACCATTTGTGCAGACACATGCACATTTGTGGCCTGCTGGAGGTAATTTTGCAGGGCTCTGGCAGTGCTCCTCCTGTTCCTCCTTGCACAAAGGCGGAGGTAGCGGTCCTGCTGCTGGGTTGTTTCCCTCCTACGGCCTCCTCCACGTCTCCTGGTGTACTGGCCTGTCTCCTGGTAGCGCCTCCAGCCTCTGGACACTACGCTGACAGACACAGCAAACCTTCTTGCCACAGCTTGCATTGATGTGCCATCCTGGATGAGCTGCACTACCTGAGCCACTTGTGTGGGTTGTAGAGTCCGTCTCATGCTACCACGAGTGTGAAAGCACCACCAACATTCAAAAGTGACCAAAACATCAGCCAGAAAGCATAGGTACTGAGAAGTGGTCTGTGGTCCCCACCTGCAGAACCACTCCTTTATTGAGTGCGTCTTGCGAATTGCCAATAATTTCCACCTGTTGTCTATTCCATTTGCACAACAGCATGTGAAACTGATTGTCAATCAGTGTTGCTTCCTAAGTGGACAGTTAGATTTCACAGAAGTTTGATTTACTTGGAGTTATATTATGTTGTTTAAGTGTTCCCTTCATTTTTTGAGCAGCGTATATACACACACACGCACACACACACACAAAACTTAATGGAGAGGTGTACTGTACTGGCTGCGAATAGAACCCTCTGACTTACTGTGAAGTGGACTGGCTCCTTCACACTGCTGTTCACCTGCTGGATGAAACCCATTATTTGACCCCATTTATCCACAAGCCCTGCACTCATGGTCAACATTGCAGATAAATATGTACTAATCTGCTCAAGTAGACCTCGACTGTTGTCTTTATGAGCATTTTTAATTTTTCAAGCTCCTCTATAACATTCAGATCATACAGTGGTGAAAACCCAAGAATCACGCTGAGGTTCAAATCCACAAAAGACATCCTCATCCAAGGAGTCAACAGAGTGAGCAAATAAAAACTCAGAGAAATTTGACAGCTATGCAAAAACATGCTTAGCTGGAAATAATGGAAGTGTTATGTTTTTTTACTTCATACTAAAATCCTGTTGGTTTTAATCAGTCTTTCCATCATACTGTGATTGTCTCGATTGCCAAGAAGGTGATACATGTACAAATGATCTGCTCTATTGTGGCCATAAGAATGTAATTTATAATTTTTTTTTGTGACAGTTTATTAGTCCTTCATCAAAATATTCATCATGTACATGTAGAAATCCATGTTCAGAATTTATTACATTTTAATAAGATAGACTTGTCTTGCATACAGAACAAATAGATTAATGTATTAAGAATTTGAAAAAATCGTGACCTCTTCTATTCTATCTGGCCTTGAATACCCTTTTTTTCATTTTCTCAATGACATAATCAACAAAATGGCAGCAGTGGAGTGCAAAAATATTGTGGTGAAAAAAATGTCTCTTTTAAGTTTTAAATTTTTTGTCATCCATGCACTTATCACACACATTTATTATTCATAATGATTCAAAATTATAAGATTTGATCAAAAGATTGGGTTTAGGCACCCAACTAAACTTTATAAAATCTTCAGTTTTATAGCATAGCGAGCAATCATATTGCCAACTCATCCCCAGTGTAACTAGCGAAACGTGAATTAGAAGGACAGTGTAATAATTAACAGGACCTTCCGGCAGACAACCAATCAGAATTAGACACTGTGTGAATATTCATGAGGTCCTGCTATTACACAACCTGCCATAGGGGGCACTGTGGCGATACACAGATTATACACAAAGTCAGGTTTATGTGTATTAAACGGACATCTTTTTTTTTTGCATTTTTCGGGTTAATGGACCAATAGAAACCATTCTACATTCTTAGAATTTCGTCAAAATTAGCAGGACACGGCCCCTGTCCTGTTAATACAAAATGTCCTTCTAGTGTGGTGTGTATTCTGACGATTTGTCCTGCTAATACACATTTACCAACGCACACACACACACACACACACACACACGCAACCACACAGCAGCCTGTGCAGTGGTGCAGGCCGTTTTACCCCTGGAGTGCGTGTGCGCCACGCTGTTGTGAAGTAGGTGCAGTTTGGCGTCCTGTCTTGTGCGGCTTTTCTTCATAAAAATGCCACTCAGCTCCTCCAGCCGAGGAATCAGGAGCAGCTGGCGGCATTTTCTCTCTTTTTTTCCCTTTTCTTCTCTCCTTTTCAGGCCGCTCTCGATGCCTCTTCACAAGTCTCTTCCTCTATTTTTAGTTTCCTGCAGTCATTTGTGCTTTTCTCAGTTTATATCCTCACTGTTTGCCTGTCTTGTGCTCCATCCCTGACTTTTGCTTTCTTCGTTTTTTATTTTCCAGGTTTGAAAAATTCACCGGCTTGTCTGCATTCCAAGGCCAGGCATTTCCGTTTTTTTTTTTTCTCTCTTCATCCATTCCCCCCTAAAAAACAAATGAATCATTTTTATTCATGATCAGACAGGCCTCTGAATGATGCTGCTGGGGGCCCAAGAGTCCAGCTGTGCATTTGAGCTCTATGCAATGATCGATGGTGAGAAACTGGGTTGTGTTTTTGTGTATGGAGGATGTTCTCTTACTATTTTCAAGTTCAGATGAAAATAATTTGAGTCTGAGGTCACTATCAAGCTAAAGTACTGCCAACGCACGTACAAGAATACTTCTTTACAGTCATACACAAGCTGCAGTTGAAGGAATGGGGAGAATGATGAAGAACTAACAAAGGAAACCGTAGACCACCCTCCTCTCTTCCTCCACTGAAGCTGAGAAGCTCATCAGCTCCCTCTGCTGGCAGGAAGCATCACTTCAGCGGGCCACTTGTTGCCTTCCTTCCACTCAATTGGCTTAATTGTGTTCTTATTTATATATTTCACCATTGATTTCGCTGTTGAGGCTGATGTGGGCTCTAATCCACAGTGACTGGCTGTCATGGTGTGATGGATGGAACAAAGCCAGCAAGCAAACACAATGCAAGATAAGTGTGACACTCTTGTGCGTGTCTGCGTGAGTCACTGTGCATGTTTCTGTTTGTTCAGTTGTGCGTCTGTGTTTGTGTCTGCGTTTGCTCTTTGTTCTCTATCAAAGTGTGTCTGTGTGCAGATTTGCAACCCCGTGTGGCTGTGCGAATGTATGTGTGCGCGACATTATGAACGTGGTAGCTGCAGGGCAAAGATGCAGGACGGCGCGTCATGATTACGCTCTGGGTGTCGCTGTGAAAACAGCGTTCAAGTCAGATGAGGTGTTGTTTTTGACCACAATGCCCAGACAAACAGAGCACCATACTGACAACAGCTATTTGCCTCTCCGTTTCTCTCTCACTCTCTCTTGCACACACACACACACACACACTTGCGCAAAATCAGACGCACACCATCCTCTCTCCTTATCCCTTGTGGCCATGCCTCCCTTGTCTGTCACTTCCTGTGTGTGTATTTATGGTTGTGTGCCAGAACAGTAAATGTATGCAGTGTCTGCCCCATTTCTTTCCCTTGCTGCCGATATGATAGAGTGGAGGAGGAGGAGGTGAGGAAAGTCCTGCAATAGATCCAGGCTTGGAAAGAAAGTCAGTGTATTACTTAAAGAGAAGGGAGGAAGACTGGAGCCAGAAAGAAGCCAGAAATAAAAGAAGTAAAAAGAGAGGGGGCTAATTTGGGGGAGGAGCAGAGGGTCAACCTGCTACCCGCCCGGCAAAAAACTTGCTGAAGAGGTCGACTTTGAGCTGAGTTGAGATTTGGTAAATCCTGCGACAGATCTGCCCAGGATGTGCAGCTGGGATAGACCCCAGCCCCCCCTGCGACTCTGAATTGGTGATTTGATTTAAAAATTAAAAAAAAAAGGTTATTGAAAAGGCCCTTGCTGTCTGAATTAGGTTGAAAGTGAATGGATAGCTCTTCTTCCTCAGCACCTCAGCAAATACCTCAGAAAACCAACAGATTCCAAATGAGACAAAATGTTGCTGTGAGGTAACACTGCTAAGCACTGCACCACTGTGCTGCCCTAGTATGGAAGTTTAGACCGTCCACAGTCTTGCACAAACGAGCTCACCGTGCAACACACAGCGAGACAGAAAAATAATGCACACTTAGATATATCTATCTATATCTCCATCTATAAATGGCACAAACACGGTTTGAAGAACTGGTAATACTTGTCTGTCTTACCCAGAGCGGACATTGCGAGACTGCCTGATCACAAATACTTCACAACCAAATAAAATGTAAATCACATGTTGTATAAGAAAAAAAAACCAGAGACACGTATTTGCATTTTTGAAACAAGGCATAAGTGTGATCCCACTGACTTTCACTTTTGGACCGAGTCTGACCTGATTTTAGCTTTGATAGCATATCATTTTCCAGGGAGTTGCCCTTGCGTCTAGTTTGGATTTTTATTGGTTTTCCTAGTTAGCACATACTGTGTGACCTTTTGCTTGTATTTGGACGGCTGCCTTCATTCCTGCCCCTATGCCGGTTTGGTTCACCTGCCTTTTACCCATCTCTGCTGTCCTGCTTTTGGGTTCTCTCTCCTGTCTCCATCACGAACCTGAAACTCAGATGAACAACAGATGTAACGTGGTCATTAAATATGACTTTGACTCACTGGATGAATAAGCATAACCCACTGAATTTTGCACACCGTGTTTCGTGGGCTACGTGGTTCTAACGCTGCATATGATTCAGAAGTTGATCAGCTTAACATTCAGATGTTTCAGTCATAACTCTCTTCATCAGGCACACGCTGCTCCTGGTATCACAGTGCTGTTTGATGCTCTAATAAACAGATTTACATTTCCAGGGCAAATGTGGGAATTACAGTAAGAATTTGGAAGTCTATGTGATGATTGTGTAGAATGTGTGACTTACCTGCAGAAGACCATCCATCCATCCATCCATCCATCCATTTTCTTCCACTTATCCAATTCAGGATCACGAGTGGGCTGGAGCCTATCCCAGCTGCCATAGAGCAAGAGGTGGGGTACACCCTGGAGAGGTTGCTAACCTGTTGCAAGGCTAGCACGCAGACACAGGCAACCATTCACATTCACATTCACACCTATGGGCAATTTAGAATCACTAATTAAACCAAACTAACTGCATGTCTTTGGACTGTGGGAGGACGCCACGCAGACACGGGGAGAACAAACCTACAAACTCCACACAGTCCAGGAAATGTGAGCTACTGCATTTTGGAAACATTTTGAACTGTTTGTGCCTTTGACCACACGTACTGAATTCTTCTATCACAATTTAACACACAAGCCTGCGGTGCATCATTTTTACCCACAATGCCTGTAAAAAGTTTGCAGCTGTTAGCTGGTGAGCGCTAGTATCATCACCTGAACTGAAAACACATTCTCCTCCTTCTGCTAGCTTATCCAAGGATGAGAGAACTTCATGTAGCCGAGAGTTTGAATGCACTTACGCGCTCAAAACATCAAGTGTAAGTATGAAAGTCTGTGATTTTGGATACAGAAAGTGAGCTTCCCCACCACACGCAGCCAGAATGTAACCGAGGCCTTCACAGAGGCTGCTAACGGGAGACATTGAGGTCAATAAGCTTCAAAGAAGCATCTAAACTTTTCAGGCCTCCCCAAAATTTGTGAGACCTCACCAAATACAAGGGTAAAACTAAAAGATAACTAGAACATAATCCTGGGTTTTATAAGATGGTCCAATTTGCCATGTTTCTTAAATGTAGATAGTAATTTGCCACCTGTGTTTGCCACTTTGACTTGTGAAAGTAATGCACAGTGCCTTTCTCTCAGCTAGTAACAACGTGCAAGAAAAGCTAAAATATTCCTTTGTTGGACTTGGAGCTTAGTGAATCTGTACCCAGTTATCTAGAGAGCTCATCCCTATAGAAAGAAAAATGAAGACAGTGAAAAAAGAAAGGAGAAAGCAGACAGAAAGGAGATAGGAGTCTCAAGAGACATATTGGAAAGCCCGAAAAAGAGGATGAAGAGACAAACAGTGAAGAGATTCAATTTCAAACATTACAATTCAATCAACATTATTCTTCCCCAGGCAGCAGTAACTGCAAGAAAGCATTAAAAACACATAAAAACATCACAAAAATTATATTACATACTCCGAAGGTCAGGATTGATTAACGATAGAGTGCACTATACTATTTCATGTCGGCGATGCAAAATATATAAGTGCATAAGAGCTTAAAGAGGGCCGGACAAAAAAAAAAAAAGTGCGCGTGTGTTATGACTGTGAATGAGAGCTGGCAAAATGGGAAGATTAACGAAAGGTAGAGAGGCTGTGAAAAAAGGCTGTACTTAGCAAAAGGAGACAGAAAATGCTTGTAAAGAGGATCGAGTGATAAAAAAAGCTGATAAAAGGAGAGAAATATGCTTTAGCCAGAGCTTGTATGAGCGGGAAATTATCTAAAATGATATAAAAGAGCTTTATGCGGCTTGCATAAAAGAAAGAACATGCTTAATGTGCGGTAGGCACTTTCCTTTTCGAAATCTCCTCAGGAAGAAAAAAAAAAACAAAAAACATCTCCTCAAACATCCTCCTCGTTTGTCGTTTACTTCCAAGCTCCAAATATCACAAAAGGCGTGTGTGTGTGTGTGTGTGTGTGCGTGCGTGTGTGTTAAATGGATGTTATCATGTTTCAGGCTTTGTGTGCGTGTTTTACAGAGTGTATTTGAGAGTGTGCTGTAAGTGATGTTTGCTATAAGCACTCAGCCATCCATGACAGTGAAGTGGCGTAATGTGTTACAGTCTATCCAATATCACCCTAATTCCACTATTGAGCTACGTGGCTGCCAGCTAGTACCAGCGAATGCTAGACACACACACACACACACACACACACACACACGCTCACACACACCAAAGGCCGCAGTGAAAGTCAAGTTTCAGGTTTTTTAACACTGTTTTGGCTCAAGTGGTTGCTTCCACATGTTTCTGTTTAACTAAAGTAAATACACATGCTGTAATTTACTAGTAAGGGCCATCCTTGCCCTTAACCTGTACTCTCAACCCTAAAAACAGACATTCATCTAATAAACGGCTAGATTAAGGACTCACAGGGGACCACTTTTTTAGGGTTGTCTTTTCCCACAGGAGCCTTTTCTGGTGTCACAGGACTGTAAAAAGCCAGTCTACTCACACTTACACAAACATATACAGACACAGCATAATAAAACTAATTTATGATGGCTCATTTTATGCTGCACTTCCATGCACGGCCACTCCTAGCTCCACATAGGGTGGTATTTGTCTTATACTTCATTCCCACTGAGCTCACTTCATAGTTTGTAGAGGAGTAGTGGCATAAAATTGAGCCATAAAGTGAATCTCTTTCTCATGTCACCAACCTTAAATGATGGTTGGTGGGAGGAGGAGAAAAAAAAAAGAAAGAAAGCAGAAGTGTCGCTTGGATAGTTTGGATATTCGGGTGGAAGCTGAGGGATTTTTGAGAGGCGTTGTTTTTGATGACTTCATGAGGTGATGCCACCTGCAGGAGTTAATTATCTTCCATATCATAATCAGTCAAAGCTGGCTTTGATTTTGAGCTAAAGTGAGGGAGCGCCAGAAAGGTCTGAACCACAGTGAGAGATGCTGTGAACTAACTGCCTCCTGTTTGATAACTGCAGATGAGATGCAAATATATTTCAACACAGGCTCATAATAGTACAATTTAAACCAGTAATTTGTGATCCTGGACTTAAATTTATTTAATTTATTTTTTTTTAAATGTGAACATGATTTTGTACACAATTCAAGTACACAAAGTACACAAAGGGCATGTTGTGTTTGTTTGGTTTTTTGGTTAGTTTTAGGTGATAAAAATTACTCAGTTATGGAAGAATGAGTAGTAAAAAAGTATGATCTGGGCACACATACAGTAATGTAAAGAAGGGCCTACACCCCAGTAAAGGTAGCTGCGGGGGGGTGGTGGGAAGATATCTCTGTTAACACCACTTGCCCCCCCACCCCAACCGGAGATGTACTGGCTGAGGGGCTGAAACATCAGTGAACGGCGGCACCAGCTGACGACCCTGCAGCTGACCTAATGGCACTGGCGGAGGTGCAACAGGCCTAAATGCCAAGGCAGGAAGTAACATCTTACCCGTATAATGATCAGGCCTCAGTTAGCACGTTAAATTTTAGAATAAATTAGAAAAAGACTGTCCCAGCTGTCATGACAGCTGGGATAGGCTCCAGCCCCCCCGCGACCCTTAACAGGATGTGCAGAAGCGAATGGATGGATGGATGGATAGAAAAAGACTGAACAAGTACGGCTTGTTTGGAAGGGTTGCCTGGAGAAAGCCTCTTCTCGCTCTCTAAAAAGAAGATGGCAGCAAAGTCCACAAGACTTCTGGAACAACGTCAGCACAAACACCTCATCGCAACTGTCAAGCACGGCGGTGGAGGGATGATGATGATGCTAGTGGACATCCAGTGGCATTGGTAACCTTCTAATGCATTTATCACAAGGTCATATGTCAGATAGTGGTATTAATTTGCACTGGGAGTTGCTTCAATGGCTCCCCTCAGAGGTGAGATAACTTTAACTCTGGACACACCCGTTTGGTGTTGCCAGTGGTTACTTCACCTGTTGTCACTACTTGCTGCTAAATTTACTCCATACTTCACGGTCTCATTGCTGCTAGTGTCGTCCTGTGTGCACGCCCCTTTTAAATACAGCAGTTAGCCACTGCACCAGATTGCAGTAACTCAATCAGCCCATCCAAACGCTGCAGACAGTGAGTCAAGGTTCAGGGTACAGTGCAGTAGCGCGCTTTAAAGGCGCAATTAGCATTAGCTTATAATGCACGGATAGAAGAAAGGAGTGGAGAAGCAGCAGCAAGAGCAGGCAACAAATCAGTAATTAAATTAAGAATGAACTCCCCAAGAGTTTGCCTGTTTCCAGTGCTTGAGTCAACAAATTAACAACAGCCCCACGGCACCTGTGTGTGACTCAGTCTAACTTAGCGGGTTTGTTGTGGGGAGTACGCTTCTCCCTGTGTGCGACAGGGTGAGAAGTGAATGCTGTAAACAGCAGTAACCTTATTTTATTTTATTTTTTTAAGTTAGCCATAAAGTGTCTAAGATAGCTCAGGTATCAGTAAAATAGTTGCTTAAATGAAAGAGAGTCAAAAAAAACTGCAAAGTGAGTCTTTAACCCAAATTGTACTGGTGCTGGATTGTTTACAGTATTGTTATATGTGTATTTTAAATGTTATCATGAACCCCGGCATATGAAAGCAACTCTAGTTCCATCCACTCTGTACATCCTCCTCAGAGTTTACCTTCAGCGAATGACGGGAATCCACAGCTGCATAAACGAGTTTGCCTGCTGTGGAGCAGGTTGGCAGGACACCTTATCAGATCATTTGATGCGGCGCTCATGTAAATATTTTTCTGGAATTATCAGCTGGATTGATTTCACTTGGGTGGAGAAAATGTTGGCACATTTGCTGTTTGAAAAGCAGATCATATTGTTCGCAGAAAAAAACAAACCACCATTCAAGTGGCGTTTTTTTAATAGCATGATTTATGTAGAGATATAGCAGGGAAAAAAAAAAACAAACCCTGAGCACCACGAGACTAACAACAGCCAATGTAAACGAAATTCAATTTCTTCTTCTCCCCCCTTAAAATTGACTGTCTTCATATAACCTGCGTCTGTTTGATGATACCCACTGTGATGTTGACGATGAGTTTATCTCATAAATATTTATGTGAGCCTCCAAAGGCAGCTAAACTCCATACAGCAAATAAGAAGGTGTATCCTGTGATTAGGTGAGTTTTTTTTTTTAAGTTTCTGCAATATGTATCAAAAGATGAAGTGGCTGCCACCTTACCACTGCACCAAAAGAGGACAACGTGTATGCTGCAAGTATTTCATCACTGGAAATGGAGTTTATAAAAAGGCAAACACATGGGCGACAAAAAGACCTTTTCTTTCTCATATGAATAGTGCCATTACTTGTAGTTTTAGACAGAGTGAAGCCTAGGGTGGCTCAAAAAAAAAAAAACACACATATTGTTTGAGTGGTTAAAAAGGGCTGAGAGAGGGAGAGATAGATTTGCACACATCTCACTTTGGCCTTTAAGAGGCGGAAGCTGTCTCTGGTTTGTCATTTAGTGATGAGCACGTGAACAGAATCGGGTCGTGACTTTAACAGAATACTCGGAGAGGAGAGAAGAGGGGAAGAGGAGGAGGGGGGGGGAGTGAGAAGGATGGAGGAACAGGGAGGGAAGAAAGATTGAAGATTAGAGAAAAAAAGAGGGGGGGAGACAGAGGGAGGGAGATGTTTAGATGGGGGGGTGATAGAAAGGGAGGAGGGTGAGAGGAGATGTGAGGACAGAAGGATGGAAAAGCGGGTAAAGCAGGGCAGGACTGACTCATATTGTGAGGGAAGGAGACAAGGAGAAGGGGAAGAATGGGTAGTAAACAAAAGGATGGATGGCGTTGATACGAGGATGCTGGATGGTGCTTCTGGGCATTATGTTTCACCCCACGAGTTCTGTCAGGACAAACGTGTGTGTGTGTGTGTGAGAAAAAGACAAATAGTGTGTGTGAATTAACAGCTCGGAAACTGATCGCAAAGACACAGATGTGAGTTCACACACTTAGACTGAACCTCCAACACACTGAATCTGTATACAGCATGCACGCACATTCACACATCTGATGATCTTATGTGCCAGTCACAGTCCTGTGCTCTCATACTTTCCACCACACACTGTAACTCTCACACGATCTCTCTCTTTTACACACACACACACACACACACACACACACAATCAAATGAAAGAACACAGCAAGCGTCCCACAGCTGGGCACTGATGAGCGAGAGAGAGAGGGTGTCTGACCCGCTGTGTGAACAGGCAGTATTTCCATACAAATCAATGGAGCGTCAGGCTAAGCTCAGGGACACATCAGGGGACAAGCCTGGTCACACACGTGATGAAGCTACACACACACACACACACACACACACACACACACACACACACACACACACACACACACACACACACACACACATCTCATCACGACATGCGGGCACAGAAAACTGCAATCACTTGCCCTTTACAGTGCGTCGCGCGCACACGCTCGCATGCAGCCAGCTGGCTGATGATGGCACATCCAGAGGATGAGCGAGCAGGCAAGGTTATATTCACAATAAAACCTGCCGCACTGATTACTTTCTGGAAGCCTGAGATTTGTAAAGGAATCAGTTTAATTACACAGTCATGCTATAATGTTATTCATGATGGTTTAGGTGTGACAACTTTTCAATTAAAACACTGATTTATCACTTTGAAAAATTTGCTTATTCGCCATGGTCACCAGGACCAATGCACTGTAGTTAGATTAGATTATAGACTGGATACTAACAGCCAGCCTGCCCCAGAGATTACTTATATATGCTTTATATAGAACCCCTACCCGGTGCAGAGGTGCCAGAAACGGCACTTTCTCAAATGTCTTTTTTGAGGAGAGGTGCAGCTATAATGGACATAAAAGATGGAGTTATAGTGGTGTCACCCTATGCACCAGCTCGATGTTTTGAAACCAGAAGCGCTGAACAAGTGTTGGAACTGACTTTCAAAGCGAGGGGCACTGTGTGCTCATAGGCTGGTGACAGTAATACAGCAACATATACCCTGTGTTATTGCCCTTTTTTTTAAAGATAATTTTAAAAAGGACAGCATGTAATATTTCATCTGACTTGAAACTAGCACAGAAAGTCATAACGTAATGTAAGACTGCTACACATCTGGATGGCCTTTTGCATCCAGAAAAGTTGCCCGTTGCAGTGCATCGAAGAGAATGCAGGTTTAATGAACTTCCTGCTTCGCTTTTTTGGAGCATGTTGTAAATCTGGTCTGTGCTAAAACTCCGTAGACACCCCAGTCTTACAGCAGAGATACACATCTGCAGCCTGCTACAGAAATATAGCTACCCCACCCCCCCCCCCCCCCCCCCCCCCCCCCGCACCAGACACAGGCAGTTTAAAACACTGATGTAGCTTCTGGGTCTGAAAAGTGAAGTTAAAAAAAGATGTGACTTAAACCTTCTTCTAATGGCCACCAGGGGGCGATACCTCCAGTTGCAAAAAGACTCCCAGTCCTGTAGAAATCTATGGGAAACGGCTCTATGTCGTGACCTCTGTAGACACTTTTCTGATGAGTTCATGGGTTCACTGACTAATTTCGGGCTATATTGAATAAAAACTTAAGTCACTTTTGTAACTCTTGGTCATACTGAGTAACAGAAAGGAGGATTATTTGGGGTTTGCTCATTGGCTAACAGCTTGACAGACTGGTTGGTTTCCCTGAGCAAGTGTGCTAAAATCAATGCTTCAAAACAGGAATTCACAAACCTGGATATGTCTATTTCTTTCTTTTTATATACAATACAGTACTATATGTGAGACAACTTCTGATTGCTTTTGGTTAACAACAGCCGTGCCCATCGTCACTGTCTCCATTTGATATGCTTTCTTGTCTGTCTGTTATGTACTGGCCTTCTTTTAGCCTTGCCTTATAAAAACATTTCATGAAAGCACATCTGTGAATGCAGTGAATAAGATTTTAAGTCTTAGTGTATCTGCCCTCATCTTTCTGTATGATACTCATTTGTTTAAAAAAAAAAAAGGGCTTGCTGAGGCTTATGATAAAAAAAATCTGATTTTACATGTCTATATGTCCTTTCTTCGCACTCATGTTTTGTTTTAATAGAGGTTAGCGTCAAGTCATCTGCAAGCCACAAATGAAATCCTGGGAACAAACACTGAATAATTTTTTAAAAAAATCTTTTTTGGCCTGAAAAATGTCAAATGTAAAAATGAATTTCAGCCCAAATAGCCTAATGGAAATGGAAATTAAAAAAAAAAAAAAAAGAAACCTCATCAGTCTTTGAAAAAAAAAAACTCATAATGTTCAAACTCTACTGCACACCAATTTTATCTGCCATCATATTTCTTTGTGATGGGGGAACAGGAATTAAGTATTGAATTAGAGTAAGCATATTGAAAGGATAAGAGCATCACTACAAGTCAGACAAAATTGTCCAGTGATGAGGAAAGAAATGGACAGAGGGAGCAGAGAGGAGGGAGAAAGGTGAACATCATAAAAATGATGTGCGTGTGGGAGAGGGGGATGGGGGGGGGGGGGGGGGGGGGGGGGGGGGGGTGGCAGAGAGAAAAGGAGGAGACTGAAGAGGGCTGAATTACCCTGAGTGCCAGGATGAACAAAGGAGAGAGCCCAAGCGGGGGCCATTCATGGCTTACTCTTTGGTGAAATAAAATACAAGGACGGGGAACAAGTGAGATGAAGAATTAGGAGGGGTGATCAAACAAGCGGATAGGCAGGGAAATGAGAAGGAAAGCAGAGACAATTCATTATTAAACTAGGCAGGCTGGACAGCCAGAGACTAGATGGATGAAGGGAAAAGAGAAATCGAGTTAGGGGCGGCGAGAGAGTGAGAGACCTGGGAAATGAAAACAAACAAGCCATCATCCATCCCATCTCTCCATTGTTGCTTAGTTCCCCTTAAAGGTCGGCGTGCTTTTCTTCTAGTAGTGTCGTCAGGAGGGGTGAGGGAGGGAGGCGGGGAGGGAGGGAAGGACAGCGACAGAGTGGAAAAAAAAAAAGAGGAAAAAAATTGCGAAGATTTATCTATCGAGGGGAGGAGGAGGAGGAGGAGGAGGAGGAGTGGCAGAGGCGGCAGCGGCGGTGCTTCAGAATTCTTGATCATTGCCACAGCAACCAGTCACCTGGCAACCGGGTACACAATGGCTGCGGTAGCCTTGGCAACAGCATGGTCTCCGTCGGATACACGGGGAGGATGAAGAGGCGTGCGGGCGGGGAGACAGGTAGACAGATGGAGTGATAGGGAGAAAAGTGTGAGATGGGGGGCAGGAGGGTGAGATTGAGCGACGGAGGGGTGGAACAGGAGGAGGAGGAGGAGGAGCAGGTGTAAACACAGAGCTGGTATATCACACCTCAACAGGTGCAGAGGAAAGGCCAAATGTGTGTAAAGACATAATGAGAAATGTAATGAGCTACTGACCAGGAGAATGGTCCACCATATGTGACCCTGCACGGAGGAAGGCTACGTTCAACGTAGGCCTCGCGCGGGCATGTTTGAATGAAAGGCAAAGCCACTCGTTTCCTGACTTGCACGTGCACACACCTCGCTTTTTCACAGCAATTTCCTTTTTTTAAAAAAAATACATGTCTCGCTCTCCTTTTGCATCAGTTGCTAGCTTGCCTGTCAGGTTTTAAAGTGACTTGAGATGAAAGCCCCAAACACTCCCGCACAAAATGCTTCAAGTGCGCTTCAGGAAAAATGCGTTAACTTGATGAGTCACATGTCAGCCTTAAAAAAAAAAAAAAAACAATGAAAAATCCATACAGCTCAGCTTTATTTTTCTCTAGCAGAACTTAACAGTGATTCACATGTACATCGGAGGAAAGCAAATGTTGCATATTCATGTGAAAACCTTGCACGTGTGTACACGCACACACGCGTCGTGACGCAACACCAATGCAAACCTTACAGATAACAAAAGCAAAAACAGCGCATCCACACACAAATATTCATCACTCAAGCCACAGTGGAGCAATACATCACTGACACAATCGTGCTCTAAATTAGTTCATTTTTAATATGACACCCTGCGTAGACCTGATTTAGCATTTCAGATAAGACTTATTAAAGCCTTGAGGCCCAACATACCAGAAATGAAGTTTTTGTCTCTGTGCATGTGTTTGGAAGGGCGAGTGTGATTGACTTTGTGTTTGTATCGCCATGTTTGTGTGTGTGAGTGTGTTCGTGTGTGTGTGTGTTTACTGTAGTACACCCTATAAGCCCATTAGCCCCAGGTTAAGTGATTTACAGCTTCAGCTTTAAGCCCCTCCGCACAATCTCATCCCCAACGCCCCTGTCTATCTGGCCTCTCTATCTGCCTACCTTATCTGGGAGATTACATACACACATACACACACACACAAACCTGTCAGTGTCTTCCTGTAGACACTCTGCCAGACATAACTGTGAAAAGATACGTGCTCATGGTGTACGGAAAACAAATACAAGACAAGAAATGTACTAATCCCAATTATGTAGGCGTGTGAAAGAGAGCATCCCAAAGAAAACGTTGGCTTTTGTTGAATGGACAAGCGAACAGGTTCTGAATCAGTGCCTGAAGATAAAAGTGGTATGCTTGAAAAGCTCAAAAATAATCTTTCTTTTAATTATTAATTAAAAACAAACAAACAAATATACGAATATACCTTTTTGTGGAAAAAATAAGCACTCCTTGGCCTAGAAAGCTATTATGGTCCCCCTTTGGTAGAGATAACCTCTTGATGGGATTTTCCACCTGTCTCTGACATTAGCAAGCTAAACTTTTTTGACCATCCTTTCCACCAAAGTTCCCTAAGTTGCCGGATATTTCAGGGTTCTGTAACCCTGCGTTTCTTCTTTTCGTAGCCATTCCTTGGAGGATGACCTAACATCTCTTAGGATCATTCACCTGTTGGAAGGTCCACTTCCAGCTGAAGCAGCTTTTGGACAGATGGCTTCGTATTATCTTTAAGCAAGTATTATCTTTAAGTGCAGAATTCAGAGTTCATAGCTGAATTAATGACTGCAAGCTGCACAGTCTATGTGATCCAAAACTACGCAGTGGTATGAATTGCAGGTTTCTGGGGAACTTCTTTTTGAACCAAGCAGTACGCTCTTGGCTGGAACTTCCAGGGGTGGCCAGATTGAAGCGATCTACCAGTCGTTTGGAATCTACCCAGCTTGCAGATGATTGAATGGGATGAGTGATTTTTAATCATTTGTAGATCTTTTTCAATTTTAAATCACAGGCATCCATTACCCCTTTCCCCCCTAAATATCTAGAGAGCTCTTTACATGTTGGAATGATGACACCTAAACAGCAAACAGAAGATCAGACCCTAGATGGCAGAGGTTTGAATAAGAAAGACTTCACCTCTCAGTCCATAAGGGATGTCTAATCATTGGCACCTGCCAACCCTACCCTGATTCTAACCTATTCAGTCTGAAGCTGTATAAACATAGGGGTCTTCTAGCTTTATCCCACGTGACTGCGCTGTGTTTTATTCATACAAAATCACAGCAAAATGTTGATATTGAGCATCTGTTGTCTGAGCTCACCACCTTTAATCTTTAGGCACAGTTTCAAAGAGTTTCCAAAGAGATCAAGCGGTTGCCTGTTCAAATATCTCAAGACAGCCAACAAATTCCATACCTTACTTTTCTACACGTCACGTGACTGTACGTACGCACACACCTTTCGCACCCAGCTCCTCATTAGAAGGTGCTGTGCTCCCGGAGCCGAGCACAAAGGAGGTGTTTCATCTCCTCTGTATGTTTGTTCTCATTGTGAATTCTCTTTGATGCAGGCGTCCTCATCAATGCATGTAATAGCTCTGTACACTGTCTTTCTCTGTAATGGTGAGACTGTGTGTTTCAAAGTATCTATGTGTTTGAGGCAGAAATAGAAAAGAGGAAAGATATACCAGATAGGGGGGGGGGGGAGAAAAAAAGTGTGTGCCTGCGTGCGTGATCAACCTAATAAACTTCACAGCTGCTCTCTCCCGCTGCCACTTTTACAGGAGCAGTGAGCAGCCTCTAACCTGCAAGACAAAAGGAAATGTAGAAAGCAGCTCTAAGGACAGATAAAAGCAAGAGTGGGAAGTGCTAAATGATTGCTAAAGCTCCTGCATCATCCCCCCCTGTCTCCTCTTCAAACTTGCCTCCCTTACCTCCTCTTCTTCACCTCATTCTCTCCCCCCTCTGCTGGCCCCCGTTTTTTATTCTCTATTTCAAAGGGACAAAAGGAGAAAAAGGGAGAAACCAACAGCAGCAAAGCAGAAACTCCACTTATGAACACGCAGGCATTATAATGGGGCGGCCACAGCGTTGCCACGACAACACACGGGGAGGGGGGTATGGTGACACCGAGGCAGAAATGGGAGGAAGGAGGAGGTAGAGTAGGTGGCAATAAAGAGAAAAAAGAATGAGAGATGGAGGCTGTTATCTGGGGTGTATTTACCTGTAGCTCTCGTGGCTGTTTGGCAGAAATGTCTTTTCGTCTCGTCACTGATCCTCCGTGTCACTCAGTGACTCGATGTGTTTATCGCACTGCATTTTATCATATGGGGAAGTCAGATATAGTACAAGCTCCCCCGCGCAGACGTGCTGCTCAAATCTGCATGCAGGTGGTAGAAAAACACCTGAGCTTTGATTTCCCCTCCGTCTGCAGCGATATTTTTAGTTTAAATAAGATGTTGTTATCATGTTGCCTTGTCACAGCTCTGAGTTAAGCTGATGCCGCAGTGATTCCCAGCAAATACTTTAATGTGGCATAAAGACGCATCTGACAGGACGCATCTGATGTTGAATGGAAAATTAGGGGTTGAGTTTTTTTTTGGTTGCCATTTGTGTAGTTTTGTGGAGTCCCGGCCTAAATAACTCACTGATATCAGTTTGCAACATATTTTTAAAACTTCTTATTGCAAATTTTTGTGTCGCAGTGGTTCTGAAAAAAATCACTGTGAAAAACAGGAAATAGTCACAGAAAAAGCATTGAGGCGTCCTGGACGGTGTGACTTTGAAACTAAATGTTAACACCATGTGTGTTCTTGAGACCTGAGGCAAAGCGATTAAGAAAATCACTTTGAAAAAGTGGCAACTCTTGTACTAAAGTTTGAAAACTCAGGTTTGAGTCTGAGTTTCCATCTGGGACTTCATTTTTTTGGTGATTAACCCTATATCAGCGGGCGATCGCTGCCGATACTCCTGTTACCTGCCGTGAAACAGCTCGTTAAAACCGAGTGTATCACTGCTGAGGCGCCTGATCAAACACACTTTGAATTACCGTAATAACACAATCGTTTGTCCTATTGGAAAAATTCAAACGGTTTCTGAAAGCTGAGAAATTGCGCTTCACACCCAACATAGGATTATTACGGTAATTGGTGCTGGAAGTCCACGAATGGCAGGATATTTGAAATACATGCCATTTTCGTCCTGCGCACTGGTGATACAATCCGCTGATTTCAGTTCATATGCAGAGAGGAGAAAAATGGGGGATTCATCCAAAAGGCACCAAAGGACAAGAACCCAGTGGTTAAGTGGAAACTGTCCAGGACACAAACAACTGCTAATGCAATTTTTGGCTCTTCAGCCAGCGAAATACCCAGAGTGAACATCCAGACCCCAGAAGCTGATCTTTAACAAGTAACAAAGGTGGCGCTGAGCAGTCCAGATTGCAGCATTGCAGCCTCCATGTCTACCTGTACATGTTTCTACAGTGGAATCGCTGTAGTGACTGCTTCAAAGTGTCTTTGGCTTGATTTGGGCTTTGCTTTGCTTTATGTCGCCGGCTTTGTGTTCAAACATAAACATTAATGAATTCCACTGAAGGAGGTTATGCTTTTGGTAGCGCTTGCACGCGTGTCATCATTCTGTCTGTAAACACGACAGCTCGAGAAGTTTCGAGTGAATTCTGAAAAAACTTTGTAGGGGTGTAGAGTAGGAGCATGTTAATAATCCATTCAGATTTGGCTTATATCCACCAAAGTCCTCAAGCTCAACTTCATGATTTATTGGTTGAAAACTGAGAAAAGCCTTACAACTAACTATATATATATATATATATATATATATATATATATATATATATATATATATATATAAACCTGTAAATAACTAATTGTTTCCAATGATTACTCTAATGTGGCTAGACTGTAGCATCAGACTATCTACTATACTGTCTGTGCAGTGTGCTGTGACTAAGCGTCTCAACATTCCCACCACAAATTTCACAAGAAAACTAAATCCCTTCTGGACATTTTGGCTAAAGGTGAAAGCCAAGAGTGTGCCACAGGTTGCAACCTGTTACTTTCCCCTATTCAGCACTGCCGCTTTGGCACTTTAGCTGATGATGATGTCAATCAATAGTGTAATGCAGAGTCTGTTGTTGATGGAGAGTCTGAGTCAATGGTGTCTCTTATTTTTCCTCTTGCCTCATAGCAGCAGGCAAGCAGTTCAAGAGCAGGAAAGAATCCAGAAACACAGAGGAAGAATGCGATGAATGTAGAGTGTGCCTACTTTGGTGTCTTACTCTTCAAGTGCAGTCACGATATCTGTAATGATGTTATCAAGCTATTAACAAGTAATCATAGTGTTTTGGCGTTAACAGACTACAGTAATATATACTTATATCTTATAAGTTGTTTATACACTTAGTTAACAATATGGCATGATGATGATGGGCTTGAAGAGCTTTTAACTTGTACAACACAATCATTAACTATCAATTTAACGGACACTGTCATTTGAAATCAGTCCCACACATACTGCCATTAGGTAATCTCCTTTTTCTTCTTTCAGCTGCTCCCTTTAGAGGTTGCCTCAGCAGATCATCTGGGTCCATCCCATCATATCCCTTTTTTTGTTACACCAACCCTCTGCATGTCCTTCTTCACTACCTCCATGAATCTTCTCTGTAGTCTTCCTCTTTTCCTTCTGCCTGCCAGCTCCATCTTCAACATCCTTTGCCCAGTACATCAGCTATCCCTCCCACCTCAGCTGTAACACTCTAGTACTGTTTCTAAAACACCTGACCTGAGCTCTGATGTACTCATCTTTGATCTTGTCCCTTCTGGTCACTCTCGGTGAAAATCGTATCTTCAGCTCGGCCTCCTGTCTTTTCGTTAGAGCCACCGTCTCCAAATCACACATCATAGCAGGTCTCACTACCATTTTGTAAACCCACCCTTTGACTTCTGCTGCTATCACCTCTGACACTCAACTCCACCCACTCCACCCAGCCTGCACTCTCTCCTTCACCTCTCCTGTTCACTGTCTGTTGCTTTGCATCACTGATCTTAGGTATTTAAACTCATCCACCATCGCTACCTCTACTTCTTGCACCTTCGCTGTCACACCTGTCCCTCTCTCATTCACACGCATGTATTCTGTCTTGCTTCTACTGCCTTTCATTCCTCTTCTCTCCAGAGCATACCTCCACCTCTCCAGGCTCTCTTCCACCTGCTCCCTACTCTCACTGCAGATCCCAGCATTGTCTGCAAACATCACAGTGCACGGAGACTCCTGCCTGACCTCATCTGTCAGCCTGTCCATCATCACTGCAAACAAGAAGGAGCTCAGAGCAGATCCTTGATGTAATCCCACCCCAACCTTGAACCCATCTGTCACTACTACTACCGCACACCTCACCACTGTCTCGCTGTCTGCACATGTCCTGCACCACCCCCACATAATTCTCTGCCACTCCTGACTTCCTCATGCAGCACCAGTGTTTTGGCACTCTACCATATGCTTTTTCTAGATCCACACACTCTTTCTTGGCATGATGCCATTACTGCTGCTCACAGATTTTCGCCTCTCTTCTTCACCTAGGTTGAGCCGCTTTTCCCCATATCTTCATGGTATGGCTCATGAACGTGATTCCTCTGCAGTTACTACAGCTCTGCACATCGCTGTTGTTCTTGAAAATCAGTACCAGCACACTTCTTCTCAATTTGTCAGGTATCCTCTGACAGATGTGTTAAACAATCTGGTCAAAAAATCCACTGTTCTCTCTCTCCTTCACATCTCCATACCCCCACAGATATGTCATCCGCCTTTCCGCTCTTCATCCCCTTCGTAGCTGCCCTCACTTCCTCCTTATGTCATGGCTGAGGAGGTAACCTCCTCTAGCTACGAGTAGGTATTTGCCACCTCATTCAGTAGTGGTCGCGCCACCCTTTGCGAGCGGATGTAGTGTTTCTGAAAAGGGGAATCAGAGATATAATCAATTTTATTCTCACCTGTGACATCTGGTAGAGATTGGCTATCATTTAGACACCAAAGGTACTTGGTTAAAGACAGAAAAGGCTCACGGTTTAGGTTAAAATGCATCATTTTGTGGTGCAGAATTCTCCCAGTGAAAATTGTTCCTCATTTGAGTAGTGCTTTTGAATGCAGCATTAACCCTGACTGCTCCTCTGGCTCTCCAATCAGAGCTTGATTACAAGGGACACCTAAAATCTATTGTTCGGTCTCTCTTGGCTTTTTGGCTCATTCTGGTTGCAGATGGCGATGGTGGCTGCAGGTATGTTGAAAACTGATTTAATGTGTTTATACTAACTTTTAGAGCACATTTAGTGACTTTCTTTTGTTTTGTTTTTTTATATCCCTCGGTGACTATACGTTTGGTTGCCCAGTGCCTCGTGGTGAGGAGTAGCACCACCACTCAGCACTGAGTTCATAGCATTCGCTGTGGCCGGTGGACCCCAGATAATAATTGTTTTTCTCCTTTTTGTAGGTTTCTCCTGCTGCTGTCTTATTTAGGCATTTTTATTCTATTTTAACCGAGTTGTCTCGTCTCATTTGTTTATGTTGTTTCTTTAGAGATATTAAGTTATTCCTTTTAGTAAGACAGAGGACCATTTTGTTGGGAGGCCTGGCACCTTTGGTAAGCTCCCCTCGTCACACCTATGCATATCAACTGGCAATACAACTAACGTTTATTAAATTAATAACAGTTAAAAGGTGTGTATTTTACATTTTTGCCGTCCCCTTTTAAAGGTTCCATGTGGTGCCAAATTGAATTTACAGACTGGATGAAATATGTATTCAAACATTTAGACTAAAGCTTTACAACATCTTAAATAAAGTTATTGATTTATTTGGAGGATTCTGCTAGCGTCGGCGTGCAGGTCAGTCATTTGCAGTCTGGAAAGGGCTGCCAGTTAACATCAGAGGCAGCTCCTGAAGCCACGACATATTTAGTTTGTTCTGCCATGTTTTGTGTAATATTCCTTGTTAGTGAGTGCAAACGTAATTGATCTGCACCTCATCTCTGCCTCAAGGCTCCTGCTTTAATCCAGCCAGAGCTGCCATTCTAACAATCAGTGCTGATAATAGATAAAACAACAGATGATATGGGCCAAGTGAGCTGGCTGAAAGGTATGGTAGGGTGCCTACTGGTGATATGTATGGGACTGATAAGAGCTGATAACAACCATCCAGAGGGCTGATACAGCAATAACCAAACTGAGTGTGTGATGCTAGGTGCTACATATGTTGATGTAGCAAAAAGCACTATCATGATATTACACAGAATCTGATATTAACACATGCAGGACACTGTATTCTAATGCATTACACGAGACCAGGCCAATGTGTGGTAAACAGCTTCCCTCCAGTCATTAACTTGTGAAATTCAGTAGAAATGAATTATTGTATGTGTTACTATTGATCTACAGGCCGTTTCGTATCTCCATCAAAGCTGGGTGAACAGATTCTGCTAATACAACAGTAAGTTAGCTGCATGTCGTCGGGCTTTACACTCACTAAATCACAAGTTCTGGAAGCAGACACAAAGCACAGCTTTATTTAAGTCTGCTCCTCAGCATTCCTCTTAGCTAATTCACCTGTAATAAGAACCAACACAAAAAGCACAAATGCACCTCAGCTTAAGCTTGCGCCTCTACAAATCTGAGCTACTGACACAGAGGACACGTCACAGCAGCTCACAGCTGTATGAAAAAGGATTTAAGTTCTTGCCAGTTTTAGGCATAGCTGTCTTCCGGAGAGCATCTGCAGAAGTGGACAGGCTCTGCTGTGCTGCCTATTGACAGTCTGTGCATGGATCAAATACCCTGGGCAGTGTTGACGGAGACAAACAGGGGATGAACACGATGTCTGAATGTCAAGTCAAGGCTGTCAGAGGGTCAGACAAGTCAATGATGGAGCCACTGGAGTCAATGAAGGAAGGAGCAAGAGGGAAAGGAGATAGGATGGAGGCGATGCAGTAAAAAGAAGATGCAGAGCAGAGGGCAAGAAAGAGAGAAGAAAGGCATAAGCATACAGCATACATTCATGCTTATGGTGGATTGGAGAAATAAGTCAGATGGGGAGTTAGAGAGTGAGACGGAGTGGAGTGCAGGAGGAGGCAGATGGAGCTGGTTAAATCCTTGTCCTGAGTATTGTACCAATTGTGGCAGAGAGGCAGACACAATAGCTGAGCAGTCTCCTGTCGCTTCCATAAACAAGATAAATTGATGAGGCTCTCCCGCCCACTAACATCCACAGTTTGTTTTTATTGCCTTCCAAGAGAACGGAATGGAAACCTACTCTAGTAAAACAAAAAGAAACACTCTGCTAAATATTCCTTTTCCACTCTCAAAGGCTTTCTCTATAGCATCATGGATGAGTGGCAGCATTTGATGCCATTGTCTCATATGAGTAGCTTTGGCTCGTATTAGGGAAAAGGCTCTTCCAGTGTGGCTCCCATGTTGCTGAGAACAAACTAAAAGGGATGTAATTCAATCAGTTAGGTTTAAAAAGCCACTTCTTTACATTATGATTTGATTATAGCATTTTGACTTTAGATAGACAAAACATGATTGAGCATAACCGGAATTGATTTTGAGTACAATTTTTTTCTTCTTCTTTGACAAACCCTGGGATGTTTGCTCTGAATAACATTTTACTATGACGGACGGAAATGTTTTACGCAGACATCACAGACTTGGAAGCACACAAAGCAAACAATTCAAAATGGGATTGTCAGTCAGTAAACAGGGGGATTACCGAATCCCAGTGCTTAGAGAAAAAGGCTGTAATTGAAGAAACAGAGAAGAAAGATATATTAATAACAAACCGGGCTTTGGCTGAACCTCTCTAAGACACAGATTCTTCTGCCAAGGCGACATGCTGTTTGGCTGTTTGGCTGCGAGCGAGACTGGGCTAAAACTAAGGATCCAAATTTCAGGAAACGTGGTGTCGAGTTGGCCAAAGAAGAACCCATTAGATGTTGGTGCGGTTCCAGATCACTATCTTTAAAAGTGCAAGATAGGGAATTATTAGAGTTTCGAGATATGTTGATTTTGTCCAAATAAAACATTAAAGAAATTTTGAAAATGAAGCGAAGCAATCTGAGCCGAACATTAGCTGACCTTTAGAGACCGCCGTTCTTTCAGTGAGAAATCAAAAAAGGGAAAAACATGTTTATTAAAGTTTCTCTCTCTCTCTCTCTCTCCTGTGGCATTTATTCTGTGCTTGTCTGCTTGTTGATGCAGTGTTGTTAGCGGTGATCTATGCTGCCTTCAGCGGAGTCTGTGATTTACTGAGGGCTCTAACTCTGACACAGGCCGGGGGAGGGGCGCGGGTCACGTTAAATGGCTGTCTGACCGCCATCCATCTTCCCACCCAATCAATGACGCCATTCAGGCAGATTTTATCCAATCAAAGTGAGCCTATGCGTCATGTTGGGGATGAAAACGATGCAGCCTGGTTTGAACCAGGCTGCTGCCCAAACCACTCTACAAACAGATTTTAAGGGCATTTAGAAACCATCTGGAAAACACATGCACTGTAACACACCTACTGTGGCAGCCGCCAAAACATAACAATGAAAAAGCAAACTCCAACTTAGGAATCAAACTGGATGAAGCAGTTATTAACAGGCACCAAATAACCGTCCACAGCGGCTACCCTGCCTGCACATCAGCATCTCATGTTTACTTGTTAAATACTATGTAGCATTATTTCCTAATGGTCTCTTTGGAGATGCGTTGTATAACATTGTTGATGGCTTTTGTCAAAGGTGACAGAGGTGTTTGAACTCACTTGTGCTGCTGCAGCCTTCGTAATTATCTGACAACAATCAATTCAGGCTTGTTAGGAAGTTCACAGGAATAGTCCAGCTCTCATTACTTTTTTATTCTTATGCAAACAGGAGACCAAAAACTTGCAATCATTTACTCAGTGAGGATTTCTGGTCCATTACTGGATGGCTTTGTCATTATTAGATTGGGATTATCATTGTTGTCTACTCAAAATCATCCAGAAAAACAACAAGTTTACCAATTAACTGATTGTGGAAGTAACAATGGTCATTAGATGAGACGTTGCATGTAACACCCTTTTATAATTTTGAAGCTTTAATTATATTACATTTTAATTAGAATCTCTGTTGCCAGAACAGCAAACCTAAAAGATAAAAGCTACTGACAGCAAAAAAAAAAAGGAAAAAAAATGGCCTGAATGAAGATGCGAAATGTCTCACAGTTTCACAGCCAAGACTCCAATTTCCAAAGTCAATATTTGCCTAAATGCACCAACATGAAGGAGTAATAGAAGTGGATTCATGCAGCGGTGCTGCTAGAGAGGTGGAAATTCAGTCTTCAAGATAATATAGTAAATAATGGACATGATGAGAACTCAGGAATTATGTATAATATATTTGTTATTGAGGGGCTAAAATTACTGTAAAAATGAAGAAAAAAGATTTTGAGGGTAATTTAGAAATGCAAAAGTTTGTAAATGCAGCACTTACAGCCGAGTTAGCGTCGCAGCCGAGCTGAAGGAGGTGCGGAGTCACGGGATGTCTTCAGGGTAAGTTACAAACTTCTTTGTGAAATGCATTAATGTAATCTTAATAAACTGTAATTTTTCCCTTTTTGGGGTATAGATGAACTCCTCCTGTATCTTTACATACTGTATATATTGCTATATGAGTTTTATTACATCCCCCCCAAAAAAAAAAATGGTATTGGGATTCCAAAAATCCAGTTTCAGTCAGGCTGTACTAACAACACCACTGTGAGGCCCTGCTTGTCAATCTTAAGCCTTTAATCCATCTGTGTGCTCTGACGGGCTTCTATATTATTCATGGAAAAGTTTCCCTGCTCCTTTTAAGGTAATTTATTTTCCTCAGTCACAGTGAGGATCTCCCAGGGTTTGTTTCAGTGGCTCCTGTGGAAAGAATGTCTGTGAAACAGAAATTGTTCCTGGTTTTTTCAGGTTTGGTTTTATATATAATATTAAAAAAATATGCTAAATACAGGTATACAGTGTATCACAAAAGTGAGTACACCCCTCACATTTCCGCAGATATTTAAATACATCTTTTCATGGGACAACACTGACAAAATGACACTTTGACACAATGAAAAGTAGTCTGTGTGCAGCTTATGTAACAGTGTAAATTTGTTCTTCCCTCAAAATAACTCAATATACAGCCATTAATGTCTAAACCAGCGGCAACAAAAGTGAGTACACCCCTTAGTGAAAGTGTCAATATTTTGTGTGGCCACCATTATTTTCCAGAACTGTCTTAACTCTCCTGGGCATGGAGGTTACCAGAGCTTCACAGGTTGCCACTGGAATGCTTTTCCACTCCTCCATGATGACATCACGGAGCTGGCGGATATTCGAGACTTTGCGCTCCTCCACCTTGAGGTCTGTTCTGAGTGGACCCTGCTCTTTTAAAACACACCTGCTTCCTATACACACCTGAGTCACATGACATTTTGGAGGAGAAATGACAAGCAGTGCTCAATTTGGACATTTACGGGTGTAGTCTCTTAGGGTGGTACTCACTTTTGTTGCCACTGGTTTAGACATTAATGGCTGTATATTGAGTTATTTTGAGGGAAGAATAACGTTACACTGTTATATAAGCTGCACACAGACTACTTTTCATTGTGTCAGTGTCATTTTGTCAGTGTTGTCCCATGAAAAGATATACTTTAATATATGCAGACATGTGAGGGGTATACTCACTTTTGTGATGCACTGTAGATATATATGTATATATATGTGTGTGTGTGTGTGTGTGTGTTGCAGCACAAATTGAGACTCACCAGACCAGGTAAAGTTTTTCCACTCTTCTATTGTCCAGTTTCAGTGTGCTCGTGTGAATTGTAGCCTCAGTTGTCTTTTATTAGCTGACAGGAGTGGCAGCCTGTGTGGTCTTCTATTGCTGTAGACCATCTGCTTCAAGGGTCAACGTGCTGTGCATTCAGAGATGCTCTTCTGCATACCGTGGCTGTAATGAGTGGTTATTTGATTTACTGCTTCTTTCCTATCAGCTCAAAGCAGCCTGGCCATTATCCTCGGACCAACAAGGTATTTTCACCCAGAGAGCTGGATTTTTTTTTCTCCGTAAACCCTGGAGATGGTCGCGTGGGAAAATTTCAGCAGATCAGCAGTTTGTGAAAAACTCAGACCAGCCTGCACCTGAATGCCACATTCAGAGTCACTTAAATCACCTTTATTCCTCATTCTGATGCTCAGTCTGAACTTGTTTGATCATCTTGACCATGTCTACACGCCTAAATGTACTGAGTTGCTGCCATGTTATTGGCTCATTAAATATTTGCATTAACAAGCAGATGAACAGCTAACAAAGTGGCTGGTAAGTGTATATAATGAAAAAAGAAACTAATGGCAAAGTTTATTTTGAGCCAGTGAAAACTGTCTAATTGTTGACATAACTAATAAAAAAAGAGATTTAAGAGATTAAAAATAATATATAAATTTCTCCATCATCTGTTAGGCTGTCCACAATAACCTACAGCAGTTGTCGCCTGGTGCCCTTGCTTCAGAAAGTAATCCTTCCTTTCAAAGTCAAGCCTGTACGAGAGCAGCGCATGGTCAGAATTGCAAATAAATCATCAAGTTTGGTCCAGACATCCCACCAGGAGGAAGCCACACATGTCTATTGGTAAATGACTGGTGTGTTTCTAAGCCGGGGTCCTATAGGAGGTAAGCAGGCTACTGATGAATGAGAGTCTGGGGTTTAATGAAGTGTGTTTATTACCGGTTGATCAGTGGTTAACGGACAGACCTCCCCTGGCAATATACTAAGCGCACATTACCAAAGACAGGCGAGGAGAGAGGGTGAGGGGGGGAGTAACAAATTGGGAGGAAAGATGTGCTGGCAGAGAAGGTGAAAAACAAGCGTAAAAGAAATTCAATGAAAAGAAGGAAAATAAGGCAGGAATAAAATGATTCTTCATTTTCATTTGTAGCCAGTGAGCAAACATTAAGGGAGTCGGTGGATGTAAGTATAGAAACTCAATTCTCATAACACAGTGTATATTCTAGCATTATATCTTGCCAGAGATTACACACAGAGGCAAATACACTCATAAACACACTTTGTCGGCTCATCACTTTCAGCTTTTGTTGTTAGTTTATGTACAAGCGAGCAGGGAGTTCCTCTCAAGGTCGTCTTAATAGACTTTTTTTCTTTTTTTTCACACAACCATATACTACCCCCGGTGCCATAAATCACATTCACGCTCACACACACATCCATCACTCTGGGCCAGTCAGAATGACAAATAATACCTCTAACAATAGGTCCTATTCATCAATAAGGCCATATGTTTTTCCACAGTGAAGAATGTTGGAATAATGGACCAAAACATATTCAAAACAAATATGCATGAGAAATGTTTGAAGAACTTCATCATAGCCTAAATTGAAACAGGCTATTTCAGGCAGCAGCGAGCTATAAACTTTTGAATTCCATTTATCTGCGTCTCATGTTATATACCCATATGTGAAACAAATCTCTGCTGGAACAATACTTAAGATGCAAGCAGCTGCTTTACATAATTAAGATTTTATAGTTAGGTTCATTTCCTATCAGGAACAGCTGCACTGTAGTCGCCAGTTTATTGCTCAAATCCTAGAAAGCAGCAGCATCACTCAAACGAGGTTTGACGGTTATAAACTCCCAGGTTACGCAAACCTGTTTGGATTACAAGAAAAAGGTCAACGGTAATAAATGATTTGATGTAGGAAAGATTTGGAGCTGACATACAAAAATAGCCACGTGGAAACAGCATGCTTTCGGGATGCGAAGCAATTAATAACGAGTAAAGAAACACAGATATTTCTAAAAGAAAATGCCAGCGTTATACTCCACTCATTTATACTGACAGGCTCGGTGAAGTCTGTGTAATGCCTGGGAAATAAACCTGCAGTACGCTGTTAGCGCCGCCGTGCTGTTCCAGCCATGTCAGTTCAGTTTTATTCTCAGTCAGTCGGCTATATCAGTAACAGAGGAAAGATACCTCTTCCAGCATGGCCAAAAGTACAATAAGGAAAAAGACAAATAAAGGTAAAACCTGTCTCCTACAGTAAGGGCATCCAGTGTATTTTATTAGCAGCGGTTGTTGTACTTTTATGGTACGTGCATTTTAATATTTGTACACACATGCAAACACAACCCCCCCCCCCTCTGTGTATGTATAATTGGAGGCCTCTTCACATCTTATGATGATCTTTTTTGACATTTTTAGGTGTGCTTTTGTGTTTTGCAGTCATACATGTCCTCATGAATTTTTATTTTATTTATTTATTTTTTGTCTTTCTTTTGTAAAGCAACCAACTGTGGCGCTATGCCCGGGATAAATTTCTCCTCGGGGACAATAAAGTTTACTTTAAACACACTTTAAATCCAAACATAGTTGTTCCGGATGATCTCTTTTATCCTGTGATGAAACACAACAGTCCTGATGGGAGCACTCTCTTCAAAGCGACAGTGCCCCCATCTGTAGTGCATTGAGGTGGGGGGTGGGGGGGTTGATTCACTTAATGGTTTGATGAGTCTGAATATTATGTAAATCGCACGCTGTGGCCCTTCGCAGTCACCTCCCATTGGTGCTCAACCCAGTTGAACACCTATGGGAGATTTTGGACTGACGTGTTAGACGAGCACTCACCATCACCACCATCATCAAAGCACCGAATGAAGGAATATCCATCTGACCATGTACTTTAGTCATGATTTATGTACATTATGTAACAACCAGACTTGATAAGATATCCACATCCTTTAAAATACTCAATTTTCATATATTCTGATTAACAATTTTACAAGCCTTCATCAAGTGTGAACTTGAGCTGCAACCAGGGACGTATATACGGAGTCCACTGACCAATCATAAACCCTCCTTTCAGAGTGTTTTTGAATATATTAAAGCTGAAATTTATAAGGCAAAATAAGGGTGAGGCTGGGGTGCTGATGAGGTCCATCAGCCCTGTTAACAATCTGCATCCAGGCACAATGCTGACTGATTACTAATCAGAGACGCTAAGAAACAGCCAGCTGCTCAGCCTATTCTGACTTTCTGCAGACACATACACACATGCAGGATTGGAACAGAATACACACAGCGAAGTGAAAATTGTGATTGCATCTTGGTAAGGAAGAAAGTAAAATGCACATAATGTATGCGTTTGTTCACTCACAAAAGACATTTACACACTCTTCCTCTCTCTCTCACACACACATACATACACACACACACAATAGCACAGACCTCTAACAGCCTTCGGTCTGCAGCAGTGCCATGCAGAGAGGAGAGGACCACACCTTGTTCAGAAAACAACTGAAATCAGTTTAAGGACACGTATTACCACAGTGCTCCTTGTCTGCCGCCCTCCTCCTCCTCCCCCCTTTCCCCACTTTCTCTCTCTTGTGCTCTCTTTCTCCTTCCTCTAACTCCAGCTTTTTATTTTTCATCGTGTACCACCTGAGCTCTTCAAGGTTGCCGCCACAATTTGGGTCATTCAGCTCAGCCCCATTTTAGCCACCCTGCACAGACATACACACAGACATACACACACACACACACACACACACACACAAACGCAATCACACACCTCCCCCCTCTGTGTATTACCTGACACTGCCAGGTGGGAGAGACTCCATTACCGAGTTGAACCTTGACCCCGTTTCGACTGCCTGGCCAGAGAAGAGAGATGTGTGTGGCGCGTGTGTGTTTGTGTGTGGAAGGGAGGAGAGGCAGAGTAAAACGAGAAAGAGGCTAGCAGCTGAAATGAGGCCAGCCTAAATGTTTGTGCGTGAATGTGCTTACGCATTTGTTTGTGCGGGTGTGCTTGTATGTGTGCATGCAGGGGTGGAAGTGGGGTTGTCTCAAATGACACCTCTGGCCATTATTAAGTCTACTTTATTCTCCAGTCTCTGGCACATTTTCAACTCCCCATATGTTCATATTTTTCTCCTGAACCGAGGTCCATAACAATGCTCACTGAGTCTGAATATACCAGCATCTTATTAACATTCAGGAAATTGAAGTAGTGGCTAACTTTGAGAGTTGGCTCATGTAAACATCAGATCCCACTCAAAAAAAACCCCGGAAAAGACCTCTGTCTTGATCCTGAAAAAACTACAGCATATTAAGATGTTAATATTTGCTGGGAACTGATCGAAAATTTACCTGATTCTGCGTTTTTTTCTTTTTTTTTGTAAATGATTATACTAAGTTAGAATCATCTGTAATATGTCACCTAAGGCATGAGAATAAGCATGAGAATTGTAATAAAAGCGTCAATTTAACTGCAAAAAGCCTCTCACAATAAAAAAAAAGATTTTCTCTCGCATCTAGTGGCACACACCTATACAGAGAGTTTGAGTTTAGTCGTCCGTGCAGCGTCCGCTGTGTCTCACCATAATGCAGATGACGCTCACAGGCTTGAAAAAAATGACTTTCAGAACACAACTGCGCTAATTCAACACATAGAGCTAAAGTATCTGTTCCAGAATAACGCAGGGACCTCACTGTGAACACCTTTCTTTATAAACCGTCAAAGAAAACTGTTGGTGAGAAAAATAAAGTCCATTCACTTTCACTGTGTTGCTGCATCAACTCCTGCCTGGCTTTTAAGGATTAGTATTGGGAGTATCACTTGTTGACTCAAGCTCATGAGCTAAAAGTTCATTCCACTTATATTTATTCTCACAGCAACAATTCACAACAAATGTTAAATCTGCAGATAGTATTTTTGAGAAATCATACCCAACAAAATTAATTGATTTGTAAGTCACTTATTGATGCTACAGTTGCATGCCACTCGCTCTTCATTGTTTCTTAATTATCATGCACATTTCTTTATTTTAGGATGTGGTTACATACTCCAAACTGTTAGTGGGCGCTGACCAAATAGTGTGATTTTTCATCTATACTTCAATTCGCAACTTCACAGTAACATCTTGTAGGCACTTAGCACATAAGTTCCAGTTGTTGATGTTTGTTTGTTGCTATATTGTGTAATCGCATATAGCCCAGTCACACAGGCCTAGAAACTGGCTGGCATCCCCCTGGCAACCTGGGGTTAGTAAGAAAAAAAAAAAGCATATTTGCAGACAGGAAACAGATAATGTTCTCCTTCAGAGTAAAAGTTGTGCCTTACCGCTGCAACAACCATATTTCAAAAGTCACAACTTTTACTTTGAAGATGAACAGTTTCCTTTCAGTTTTGCATAATGTGTTTCACAGTTTCACTACCACTTGGTGAGTAGTTTGCAAGTGTTTACAAACAACTAGCTAGTGGTGGTTGCCAAATGGTTGCCAACTGATCTCTAGGCATGTGTGACAAGGGCCTAACAGTGATAGCTTATGTACAAAATAAATATTTAGGGTTAGTATAGATGTGACAAGCCTTGGCTTGACCCATAGGACCGCCTTGCTGAAAGGCAATAGTGCTAACCACTAAGCCACTATGCTGCCATTCACAGTAATAAATGTTATTCAGTTCCTTAACATCACCCATTGGTTTTGGACTCTGCATTCTGAAGCGCTGCACTTTAACTTCATGCAATCTTAATTTTGTGATCACATTTAGACCACAGTGTGGTTATCAAGTAATACTAGCAAGCTTTGATAGCAAGCACACACACAGATACCTGCTAATTAATCCCTGAAGTAATACTGGAATGTCAGTTATCAAAACTGGAGCACAGAGCTCTTGGACAGTCTGTGCCACATGACAAGTCATATTATTTGTCAGATAATTCTATTAAAAAATGCACCAACAGCCTAGAATATGATGAGGAAACAGAATGCAAGGAAAGGACATCCCTTATGTAATTCAAATTTTAGGAAAACAACTCCAAGGAAAAGACAGAACAGTGAACTTCTGCCTACACTTTTTGACAAGTACGAAAGACAATGCGCCAAAACACACTATTATTTATTTGAGATTCAAATATGGAGAAAATGCTGAAAAAACAAAAACTGAAATATCATGTATTACCAGTCTAATCGGGACAGGAGCTGTTAGCCAAAATGTTGTGTGCCATCCTATGTAATGCCACACTCCTCAGCACTGTTTACAACATAAATGCCCCAAGCAGCACACCATGATATGGGAAAGAGAAGAAGCAGAGAAGGGGAATTTTGGCTAATGTGTACTGAAGAGTGTGGGAGAGTTTCTGCTCCTCTTTCATCCTGGCTTTTGCACCGAAGCTGCAGGCGACTCCTGGTGCGAGCTCTCCATCGAAGCAGAGCAACAGCCCCCTTCTGTTTTTGTAAATGCGGCCTCCTGCCTCTCTCTACGGCATGCCAAGACTGCTGTGATGGGCGGAAAGCGGGGAAAGGGTTTCCTCTGTGTGCGCAAGTGTGTGCATGCATGTGTGGGTGTGTCTGCCAGAAAAAAAAAAAAGAAAGAAGAAGAGAGAGAGATCTGCTGCATATGGTTGAATTTTCATTATGCAGTCTGCAGCTTTAAGTGTGTGTGTGTGTGTGTGTGTGTGTGCGTATATGTGTTTCAAGTTGGGAGAGTTGGCTGTGTGACAGAGCGCATTTGACAGAGGCAGGCAAAATGGTAGTCAGATCAGTCGCCGTAGTAATTGGGCGCTCTTGATGTTGTCATTTGCAGCGTCTGCAGCTGCCATTACAGCGTGTGTGTTTGTCACTGTGAGTTTGAGCATATACATGCAGCATCTGTGCGTGCGTGCGTGTCTGTGTGTGTGTTTGTACCATATGTTTCAACCGAATCGTCGCCTTAGGCACTCCTCAGTAACTTAAATACGGCTCCTTTCAATGGGTAGCCTTCACTAAGGATATCATATATAAGTGCATACACACATTTATGCAGATCTGTTTAGTTGTTAGCAATCATGAATATTTAACAGTGGGTCTCAAATAGAGCACTGCATGCCACAGACACACACTTGCTGTTGAATACTTTAGTTGACAGATATTTACCATTAAAAGTGTTTAGAAAAATGAAATGAAAAACGTATAATGTTTACAAATTGGTTTGTAGGTTATAGTTATTG